>NC_072735.1:145071105-145172902 GCF_026930045.1 Uloborus diversus | reverse complement strand
ATTTTTATAAAAAATGTCTAGTCAAATATATGCATGAAATAAAATTCACGTGAAATTCAAAAAATATTTACACTAACAAATGCCAGTTCTTTTCTCTTTGGCTCATTTAAAAGTCAGTTTTTGCACATTTATATAACAAACATAATATCCTTGGTTATCACATCTTAAGTTCCAGTTTTTTCTCTCCTCACAACACCAATTTTGAGGCTTGGCGAAGATGTTTCTTAATATTTAACTTCATATTTGTAAAACATGAATTGTATATAATATGTACTGCAACATCTTCAGGGTATGTCAAGTCCATAAGCAACTGTAAATAAAAAAAATAATAGTACAGTTAGAAAAACATATAAGCTAAGAAACATACGAATTACATCACCTAACCTTCTGAATTAAAAAAATATTTACAAATTTCAATTATGACCTCAAATTAAATCATCAAGAAATGATTTCAAAGGAAAATTGCGTAATGTATATCTTGCTCAATCCATTTGCACAAATGAGACATTTTAAAGCAAATATTTACATTTTATTCTCAGGACGCACCTTAATTTATTTGGCGAGATATAATATTCAACTAGAAAGTTATAAAATAGTTATCTTGCATAAACCCTCTATTTTCAGTTTGAATTATTTTTTATTGAGGGTGGGGGGGGGGGGTTTCCATACAATTACACATTAATTAATGACTACAAAAAAGGTCTGTCACTGATCCTGGAACTAGGGCCTGTCATCTGATGTGAGGGCCATGGCATATATCATCGCTAAAAAGACGAATGGGTTATCTTCTAAGCATTTTACAGAAAACCGATTAAAAGATTTCCAGTTTACTGTATTGCTTAGGAAATGTCACCAGTGTAATGGATCGCCCATTGGTCATATTATAAAATCAATTTTGGATACTTCTGTAGCAGTCATAACTCAGTTTTCGATTTTTTTGAGATATGCCCATTTGTCTTTTTAGCGACGATATGATGTAAAATTTAACCAACTTAAGATTGAAGAACACATCATCTATGGTTCAAAACAAAATGGTTTAAAGAAATGCACAAATAAGCTCAAACCCTGGGGTGGGTTTTACTGTCCAAAACTAGAAAAGTTTAAGGGGTCTAATTTAATGAACTCATATTTACTGCAATATTTGTAATGCATAAATATAAACATTAATAAGTTTTAATGGTGTCTGGAATGTTTATTTAAAAAAAGATCTTAAACCTTGCCAACCCTGCGCAAAGCATGAGTGAAAATTGAGGCTTTAAGATATTTTTAAGACTTTCTTGGAAGAAAAACTGCCTCTTTAAGGACTTTTAATGTTTTCAAAGCAACTAAGGCTTGCTAAAGGAGTGAGAATCCTGTTAAAATTAGTAACCCCAATTTATGAGTTATTATTTATCACTCATATTGTTTAAGATGCCTACAACCCCACTGAAGCAGTTATTTTATTTAAGTTTAGAATTAACCTAGAGTTTCAATTGTTTAAAAAAATGGCTTCAAGTTTTGTCTTTGCAAAAATTTAGCCCATAAACATTTTCTATTCCAATAAATAAATAAATGATTCATATTCCCTGCAATTTCTTTTTGCTCAAAATCAATCCTAGTCAGACTTTTGGTTATAAAACCTTAACCTAAATCGAAAACTCCCTTTGCCCACTCTGATACACTTTGTCCCCCCCCCCTCCTCCATTAATTTATGCAGACATATTCTGAAGAAAATTCATTGCAATTCATAACTTGTTAAATAGAAAGTTTTATGAATGAGTTTTATTACCTTTGGTGTCAACAAGAAATACTGAGAGGAATTTTCATTACTAGTCGCACTATCAGAAACTAACTGATATATTTTTCTTTCGTTAATCGAGTCCATACCCTGAAAGTAAATAAAAATTTCACTTTAATATAAAATAGTTGACATACAGAATCTATTAAATCCCAATATTAAAAAACTCTTAAGCTGTTTCAAGTTTACTTCACATATTTATAACTGCTGCAAGAGATGTGACATAGCTATGGTTTCTGATTTTCATTGTCTCCTACTGCATTTCTGGATTTTAAATTATGTTACTCAACCTTTCATTAAATCACATCTGTTGGGTGACAGAAGAAATGTGCAATGTAATCAAGTTCATTTTAAGTTTAAAAGATGATAATTAACAGGTAAACAACAGCATGCTATGTGAAATACACCGCCAGCTCAGTCAATTCCAGCCGAGGACTGCAGTTTCGTGCTTATTAGCACTCATCAGCCCGGCATAAGAAGTGACTGAGCTGGAGATTGAAAACTTCTTAAGGAAGCCTAGAGTGCCAAACTGGTAGCTAATACGGAATCAGCATTGACCAGACGAGTGACCGAAGCAATGGTTCGGTTCAACTCGAAGATGGAAGACAAGGCATTGCCTTCAATCGTTTGTTTGGCAACTTCTGTACATCGACCGTGTCACGGAGAAAATGGTACACGATTAAGTTTTGTTGCTTAACCAACAAAATCTCTTGAAGAGACTAACAAAATGATTCGTGAGTCTCAAGGGCACCCATATGCAAAATTTTAAGAGGGGGCTCAGATATTTTCCCCATAATTTAGCAGGATATTTCTTCATAGAAACCGATTTCAGTTCCGATTAGAGTTATTAAAATTTGACATTTTTAATAACTTATTCAATTATGGCTGGAAAAGAAATGTTTTTACATTTTTGCAAAGAAAAAAGTACTAAAAGCAATGAAATGCTAATTTCTAAGGGGGGGGGCTTGAGCCCCCACTTGCCACCCTATATGGACGCCCATGGTGAGGCTTAAGGGGACTCTTCTCTGTCCTATTCACAAGTTTTGAGGTGGTTAAAGACCTCTAAAGAGAGCCGGGAAGAGGTTCAAGATGAACAACTCTCTAGGCGGCCGTCAACCAGCAAAACCGACAACAATGTGGCTCGTGTTCCTCAATTGTTGGACTTTGACCCTCGATTGACTATCAAGATGGTTGCAAATTAACTGAACACGTTGTCTACTGCTGTGTTTCGCATTACTCAAGATTTAGCGATGAGAAAAATGTGAAGCAAGTTTGTGCCCAAGCACCTTGCCATAACGAGCTCCGAGTCCGTGAGTTCCTGGCTAAACACCAGGTAAAATGCTGTCTCAGACCTCTATAGTCCTGACCTCGCCCCGACAGACTTCTTTTTGTTCCCTCGGATTAAGGCAGGCCTGAAATGAACTCATTTTTCATCCTCAGGAGATCCAATCAGCCATGACGAAGACCTTAGGAATATTCCCCAAAAACGTCTTTCAGCGCACTTACCAGTCATGGCAGAGACAATGGAAGAGATGTGCAGAAGCCCAAGGACATTACTTTGAAGAATTTTAAGTGTGTGCAAATCTGTTTAATAAATTACTTTAAAAAAAAATTGCGTTACTTTTGGAAAAGACCCTGTATATATACATAGTGGAATACATACAGAAAAGTATTTTAGTTGAATATAAATTTTTGAAATAAATACCCAGGTAAATACCCATTTTGGGTATTTACCTGGGTATATACCTTGGGTATTTACCCCTAAAAATAAATACCCGGGTATTTTACATCACTAATTGGGATACAAGGGGATTCAGTTTTTGTCCAATACTTCTTATTTATAATTACAAGTCTTCTGAACATGAGATGTTCTCGGTTTTACTAAAAAGTTGTCGGAATTTCTTTTTAGGCTGTTAAAAGTTTTTTTTCTCTCTCTTAATCTCACTTTGTCATCTTCTTTTTCAAACATAAATGCTTAAAACTTTTTGAAGCATGTACAATTATTTTCATGTTAACAAATATATACTGCTTTTTTTAAATTAAAAAATGAACAATGCTAAATGTACCATTTATATATACTTTACCTTACCTCTCTTGTTCTTGATTTTGGAATTTTTTAAAGCAACTTTATAGTGATTTTGGATGAAAAAGTAATGTGAGAACAACTAAAAGATGCACTTACACAGGGCTCGAATAACTAAAAGTGAGGCCCTAGGCCCACAATAATTTAGAGGCACCCTGAAGGCTCTATAACGGAATGCAGTGGTTGATTTACAGGTTCTGGGGCCCGTTGGAATGTATTTTTGGGGGACTCTTGTCTATCACAGAACAGTAAATCATTTATCAAGTGCATTTATGAATCTCCTTCAGGGCCTCTCTAAATTGTGACATGGTAAATTCACTACTGGAAGAATAAAAAAAAACTCTCCTTTAAGAAAGTTTTTTTAAACTTAACAAATCATTATTTTTTAACTATTATTTTTAAAATGTGTGTATTTTTCACGTAGTTGAAATGCTATGCATAATTCTTTAAGTAATTTTGGGCCCCTTAGGAAGACTAGGCCCAGGCCCTGTCCTAACAACCAGTTTTTATTTTTTTATTTTTTCATAAGCCATGTTGCCCTTAACATGTCTTTGAACTGAATAATAATTTGTCTGGCACATCTAAAAAAAATTTTCCTAGCTCCTAACTTTTTTGTAGGTCTCTGCTCATCATCATATAGAAATTATGTTAACTAAACTTACAACTTTTATTCAAAATTTTATTTTAGGCTAACATTACAAATTAGGCGTTGCCAAACATTACAAATAAAATAAGCATTCATTTTACAACGCATAATATTGCTGATTATTGTTCTAAAGTTAGTCAGTCAGTATTTAAAAAATTTTGTTGGTATTTAATCAGCATTTAATAAATTTTTGGCACTAAAGTCAGTATTTTGGACTTTCTGAACAGTTTTATCCCCTGATACTTTCTCTTTAATTAAGTACATAAATGCAAGCGTAATCTTTGGAAATAGTAAAATAAATTGCTTTACATATTGAACAAAAGTAAAACCAAAGTATCATAGAAAAATTAAGGTAATTTTTATACACTACAGTCCCATTGCTCACATTCACAATATTTTAAAATGTATTGTGTATAATTTTCCTATTTTTGACCAAAGTGTAAGGTAAGATGAAGGTAATATCAGAGAAATAAGGTATGCATGACAACTACATTGTGTAAAAATTTTAAAATGAGAAAAAATTTGTTGTGTTTATAAATTGTTATCTTTATTTGCTGCTTAACTTTCACCATAAGTTCTTGTAGTATAAGTGAACTTACTTTCTGTAGATGAAAAAATATTTGCTGATCAGTAATTAAAACTATCTTCTAAATGTGTTCTGGGCTTTTCTAAAATGTTTTTTAAACTAAAAACTAACAGGGTTACGTTTACAATACATTTATATATTTGTTCACTTTGTATGTGAAATCATACACGAAAAGAAAAAAAATTTGCTCACTATTTTTGACTCTTTAAATTTTTTGGTTGTTATTTAACTATTATATTGAGAGTCTGAAACAGTGGTTTAAACATTTTTAAACCTTCAGAAATTTTTTTGGCAACCACTTTTCAGCAGCTGCAGAGTCGACTTTTCATGAAAATAGCACTTTACAAAAATTCTTAGAACTTTTTTATTTATGAATGTATCAAAATTATTTTAAAACTTTTAGGTGGAGCAGAAAATAGCCTAAATTTCTATAACAGTTATTTTTCTGATATGTTTTAATAAATTTGTGTAACATTGGCTTAAAATTAAGATTTTGCTTGAGAAATTGTACATTTTTAGCATAAAAATATTAGTAGAAGGAAGTAAGACTCACTCTTACTCCCCCCCCCCCCCCTTGAGTAGATATCTTATAGAACAAACAGTGAAGCATCATTTATACGTTTTTGAAGGGACTGAAAAAAGCGTACAAATGAAAAAACATATAATAGGTACAGGGTAATGTGTATTAGACTCTGCAGGGACGAATTAAAAAAAACATAAAATTGATAAAAACGTATAAAAGAGAAACTTATAAACAGTGCTTCACTGTATTCTCAGAAGCAGTATGAAGCGTCTGAAGCAAGTTAATTTTTTTATATAGTTAGTCAAACTTGCCATCTTAGAGAAAAAATGCTAAATTTAAGGTTCAATATACGAAAAGGGACTGAACGAAAATCTATGAAAATTTAACTGTATAACCTTCATATAGTAGTAAGTATGTGATAATTTTATATTTGATCCCTTAATAGTTTTAGAAATATGGAGCCTCGACGTTGTCTTAAAAATCACATTTATTTTCACTCATATAATGGAAAATTTATTCTACTCATTATATCAGATGCTGTTTTGTGGTATAAACTAACCTTTTTACACATAATGTATGATATTTAAATTTACTTTTCCCTCACAAAAACAAATAATTCAAATATCTCATTATATAGTTTACAAGTATCAACTGCTATGTACATGAGAACAAATTTTCAAAAAAATTCCTCTGTTCTGATAGTAAGACTGCATAAAACAGGTCTAAACTTGTAAACCTAAAATTTTTAGATGAATGAAACAAATATTTATGTTCTATATTGTTTACTTTTAATGAGCAGTGTACAAATGCATACTTATCATTTCTATAAACATTCTCTTTGGTAATCTTGCCTATCGGACTAGAGTTTATATTGAAGATCATGATGTAAAACGAAGCTAAAATAATTCTCATTAATGTACAAAACCTTAATTTTACTAGTAGACTACATGAACTGAGCTCTCTTAACAGGAAACAGAATAATATATTTAACGAGCAAGTTAATACATGACTCATTGCTATCAAAACAGGGCAGAACGAAAAACGTCTTCTCTAATTCATAAAATGGAATGGTGCAACAATGACAGTTGCAATATACAGTGAAACCTGTGTAAGTTGACCACTTGCGGTGCAGTACTTTGGTGGTCAACTTAGACAGGTGGTCAACTTATAAAGGGGGTAATGATTTTTTTTTTTTTGTCATTTCTTACACCATGTATTTTTTGAATAATTGACACTTACTCTTTCCGTTCAACTCACTTTCATTCTTTAACATTACTTTGAAACAATAAATTAAAATGTTATTCAAATATTTTTAGAGGTCATTTTCTCAGAATGACGTATAATGTGTCATGTAAATTTAAAATTTCAGTAAATTGATCAAAAAAAATCATTTTTTATAAAAAGTTATTTGATATTAATAGTTCCTAAAAAAATCATAGCAAATCAAAAATAACAAATTTTTCGCTTATTTTTTTTTCTCATATACATTTAATACATTTATAACCATGATGATCTACTTTTCAACAAAATAACTCTTTATTGAAGTTTGGCGCACTTATTAGACACTAGTTTCGAAAATTCCATATGTGTCAGCTAATTTTCTCTGGATTTCTCCCTTTTCAATTAATTTTAATGTTTCATACTTTTATCAATCTCAAGTTCAACTAATTTTTTTTTTGAAGCCATTTTATGTAAAACTATGACACAAATAGCAAAAATCTGACTCTCATAGTTCTTAAAGGCAGTCGAAAATGAAAATATCCTATTTCTTAATCCCTTGCACCAGAAATACTGCAATGCAAGTAACTTTTACTCTAGCACAATTCTAGTGTTGCCACAAAATATTGCAACTGGAAAAAAAAAAATTTGTACGTTTCTACCGACACATGTTTTTATCGAACAGAGAGTACAAAAGGTAATCTCAAGTAGAACAACAAAGTATGGAGAATAAAAGGGTTCTCAGTAGTTTTCCAATGTGGTTAAACTTACAAGGAGGTTAAGTTATGCTGCTGTTTTATTTAGTTGGTAAAATGCTGGTCTGGCATCAAAAATATTCTTGGAAAAGTATTAAAAAAATAATAATAATATAAAATAATTCGCCAAATTAAGTTTTAAAAAATAAACCAAGTGGTCAACTTACAAAGGTTTTTTTACAATGTTCCAAACCGAATTTGGGGTACATTAGTGGTCAAGATAGACAGGTGGTCAAGTTACAGAGGTTTTCCTTCATTGTACAAGATAGGACCAATTCCGTTCCTGACAAAAGCGGTCAACATAGACAGGTGGTCAACTTACAAAGGTGGTCAACTTTACAGGTTTTACTGTATGAAAGAATAACAAATAAACATTTTTGAGAAAGTAACAAATAAACAACAGGAGAGTGCTATGAAAATCATGTCTCCAGACTCAGATCATACATTTATCGCAATACGGTTTTGTTTATTTTTAATTGGCCAGTGAATGATCGCATCGTGTTACAAACTGTAGCTTTAAATGATGCAGATCTTACTAGTAATGATTGAGTGCATTAGTATGATTTTACTTGCTCCTTATACACTTATTTTGCTTTTTACTAAGAAAACTCATTAGATATTTTTGTAAAAGATTAATTTATGTGTTAATTTCAGTTTAGTTATGTTTTACATTTTGACTGTCCAAAATGAAATGTTATGTGAGTGTTCTCAATGGTGAACAATGTTGTATAAAAGATTACCAAAGAGTGACTAAGGAAGTTACTGAATTGTCAAAAAATGATCAGAAGTTGCTTAAACTTAGAATATGCAATGAAATAGTTGTTTTGCAACACTTGTCTAAGCCTACAAATCTGCCTGTTGATTTAACTCCAGGTAAATCACTCTGTCCCAAAAGTGCCACAAAATTATTTGTTCAAAAAACTGAAGAAAAAGACATAAAAAATGATAGTGATGATGACAATGAATTTAACACTAATTAAAGACTGACAGTATCAGTGACAGTGTGAGAAATGCCAGACTCACGAATGTTTCGTATAATTAAACATACGAAAATTAGAGCTTGTTGAAAAAGAATGACCACAATAAGGCTATGAAAAATTAAAAAGCAAAATTTTATTGATATTAACGCAGAGTAAAATTTGTAAATTAATGAATTTAAATATCATACATTAAGTGTAAAATCATAGTTTATACCACAAAATAGCATCTGATATAATGAATAGAAAAACTTTTGCATTATGATGACTTCTAGGCGTGAAAATAAATGTGATTTTTAAGTCAACTTTGAGGCTCCATATTTCTAAAACTATTAAGGGATCAAATATAAAATATTTATCACATATTTACTACTATATGAAGGTTATACAGTAAAATTTTCATAGATTTTCGTTCAGTCCCTTTTCAGATATTGAATCTTAAATTTAGCATTTTTTCTCTAAGATGGCAAGTTAGACTACCTATATAAAAAAAAATGGAGTTGCTTCCGACATTTCATACTGCTTCTGACAATAGTTCCATAAGATATCTATTCAAGGGCAAAAAAATAAATGTGAGTCTTACTTCCTTCTACTAATATTTTTATGCTAAAAATGTGAATTTTCACATGGAAAATCTTATTTTTAAGCCAATGTTACCCAATTTTTTTTGAACTTATCAGAAAAATAACTAATATAGAAATTTAGGTTACTTTCTGCTCAATCTAATGGTTTTAAATTATTTTGACACTTCCTAGTATAAATGGATTTAAATGCCTTAGTAATAACGTTTGGGAGCCATCCTAATTTATCAATGTTCATATATAGAATGAAAATAAAAGTAAGGAGTCAGAGCAGTTATGTGTACGAGTACACTAATTTAAAGCAAAGTGTGTGAGTTTCCATTTTCAGTGATGCTAAAGGGACGAAAGTCCATTCACGAAACCAATGTTTAGTTTCAACGAATCCCATTCTAAGGCTTCGTGAATCCTTTCCAAAAAAAAAAAAAAAAAAATCATATTGCAAGCGAGCAATTTGCGTCAGCAATAAAAAAATTCATTTTTCATGAAAAACTCGCGTTATAGCCATTTTACGTAAGTCCGATCGCGTTGTAGCGGGATCCGACTGTAATGTTATTTCACTCAAAATCTACAGGACTCAATTTTTTTCACCAAAGGATTCTCCTTTTTTTTCATTAACAGGTCCCTGGGACACAGTTACAGATAGTTCAGTGTGAACACTAATTATACTTTTCTGAATTAATAAAATATAAATGAAATTACAAATTGTCATTTTTTTAACTGAAAAAGTTCAAAAAAAAAAAAGGAACAAGTTTTTTAATTCTTTATGATTTTTAATTTGATGAATTTATTTTCAAATGAACATTTACTTTGCACTCAAATAAAATAGGGGTACACATCCATACACTTTATAGAATACATACCTGATTGATTTCATCTATGCAACGAAAAGGCACTCGCGTTAGTTCCTGAAGTGATAGTATAAAAATGATGGCTGCAACGCTACACTCGCCACCACTATGATGTGTCTGAGACAGTTCAGTGAATGGTTCATCTTCACGATATTTTAGCTTAATCTGCAAACCATACTTTGGAAAGTCGTCCTAAATTCCAGAAAGAATGAACAATATTTTACAAACAGAATCTAAAAATTTGAAGTTTGTTCAAAAAAAAATTTTTTTTTCAATATTTCACATCATCATTACTTATTACCTTGATTAATGGCTGCAAAGCTATAAAAACTAGTTATTCATCAAAATACAGTAAGTGGCAAAATTATTAAGGACAGCCTTGTTATTTTTGTATTTCAAAGTATTAGTGAAAAGTTACTAAAGTTGGGACAAACCTAACCTGGCAGTGCCATAACATCAGCATCGCTGGATCCTTCACAATGCTGACAGGTTAGGTTTGCTCAATCTATAGTCGAAGGTCATGTAGTTCTTTTTTTTAAGAGTGTAAAACCAGGGGTGCGTACCTGGGGGGGGGGATTAGGGGTATTTTCTTTTTTTTTTGAAGGGGGGGGGCATCCTTACTCTTGGGGAGGATGGGCACCCCAGATAAAACAGCAAATTAAAGATTTGCAGCACCTTATTTTAATAGTATTCACTAAACCAAATTACAATTTTCGCATAAAATTTATTGAATATTGGAACATTAATATATGTTTAAAACTTACTTAAATATTAGACTCGGGAGGAAAAAAAAGCTTATAAAATGCATACAATTTTAATTTATTTCCTTCCAACAACACTGAACAACTCATGATTATTAAAGGTGAAATGATTTCACTCTTTCGAAAGATGAGTTTACTGTGTTTATCAATAGAGAAATATCAGTACTAATAGCAAAATTATAAAAAGCTTTCAAATCAATGAATGTTTTAAAGCTGATGCCGTGCATTTAGTTCTAGTTTAATCCAGATAATTTTAAGCGAACAAAACAAAAGAACTTATTCATGGTTTCTTAATCTAATGGTCACTCTTCACTTAACAATTATAAATGAATTATTTTATACATTTTTTTAGTGTGGAGGTAGAAAAACTTTCTTACAGAATTATCACAAGTGTCCAAGCTTATTTCACCAGCACACTTCAGAAATTTATAGTAATGACTGAACTTCTTGTTTATGTTGAAGACATGGCGTTCTAAAGAGGGCAACCACCTCTCTTTTTTCTCATCAATTTCAGCTTTCAACTTTCGAAGTTGCTCTTCACAGTTTTCTATAGTTTCTTCAGCTTTTTCTATTTCATGAAGATATTTTTGATATTCCAACAGGACCTAATAAAAAGAAGATAATGTCAACAAATCAATTTTTCAGGGCTCCCAACGCATTTTAGCCATAGAAAAGGGTAAAAGGATCATTTTCAATCAAAAAGGGGACTAAAGAGGACCAGTTAGGATTAAAAAGAGGACCATTCATAGTTAAACCAGAAAAGCACCAAAAGGCAAATTAGCTGCCTGCTGCTAAATCCGTGAAGATAATTCGTTAATCAACCATAATAGTGATTTTTACTGGTGACAGCAAGCATGTAACTACTGTCTGACCATGGATTGTATGGAAAGACAAACATCCGTTTTACAGTCGGAAATGGACGAATCTATGATTTTTTACTGATGTCAGTTTTAGCAGAAGCAGAGTCTCATTCAAATAAGCGGAATATGCGCATCAAATTTTTACTTTTCCCCCTTATTCACATAGATTCGTCTTATCTGGACGCTTGAAAATTCCATGCAATCCGTGGTTGGACAGTAACGATCTTACACAGTAATTTTAACTGAAAAGTAAATTTCCTACTAATTAACAACTGAAAACTGGCTGATAATAAATTCAGTTAAGTGACCGATGAATCAGTGCATACCTAGTTAAGACCTTTTAGATACAGACAGTTATTACAGTAAACATCTTAGCACATAATCATTTACAAAAACTTTTACGCAACAAGTTTAAACAGAATTCATTTTGATGTAAGGTACTGCAAGACAAGAATATATATAGTTTAGAGCAGAGGCATACACAGAAATTTTGGGGTTTGTCACAAATGATTTTTAAGGCTGTAGTTTATTATTACAACTCTACATATATTTTACCTACCTTGGGCTCCCTTTAGGCTCGGGACTGTGCCAACAGGTGTCCCTCCTGCACGCCTCTGGTTTAGAGGCCAGGAGGGTGGTTCCCTTCCATCTAGAGTCCCTTGGTTTTACACCTATATCCCACCCTAATGTGATAGTTTATATACATATGAGAGTTTATGACCAAACACACAACCCAGGAGATAATTTCTGGCTACGCTACTGCCTAAGTTCAAAAATATTAGAGGTTTGCACATCATTTATTAGTATACTAAGTATCCTAATAATTTCTTCATACGTATGTATTAGTTGTTCTGCCACTAAGGAATTATAACTGTCTTCAAGTATGTATAAAAATTAGTAAGAAGAAAATCTCATTGAAGTTGCCACACCCAAAATTATGCAAATGCTGCTTAAGTGATAAATACACTGAATGTAAATTTGAGCCTGATTTACTGAATAACTAAAATGTAATCAATAAATGTGCAATTTCAGATTCATAGAGCTATATTTTCAAATAGAAAATAATCATTATGAGTATTTTTGATAATAAATAAGGATACAAAGAAACAAAAGTAATTCAGTTTTTAAAAATAACATTAAACAATATAATGAGTGGTAGTACATGTCAAAATAGCTTCCACTTTCCAAAAATATTAAAATAACTCCAAGATGCAAAAGGATTGAAATCTCGAACGCAGAAATCAAATTTCGGCGAAGTACGTTCGCTGTTGCCATGTTTTTGAAAAATTAAGTTATTTATTATTTGACTAAACATAACCAAAGTTAAACATAAAATATGCTAGTTGAAGTTCAAAAAAGTGCAATGTTGTCATGGTTCCAAAGATAAGAAAGTTTATTATCGATTAAAATAAAGCAAAAAATAAGTTAATCCACGGTAGCGCATGTCGAAACAACTTCCGATTGCCAAAAATATCAAAATATTTACAAGATGCAAAAAGATTGAAAGCTCAAACACAAGTAATTTTCCGCGAAGTCCGAGTAAGTGCAATGTTACCATGGTTCCAAAAATAAGAAAAATCATTATCTATTAAAATTAAACATAAAATAAGCTAATCTATGGTGGCGTATGTCAAAATAACTTCCGATTGCCAAAAATATCAAAATATTTACAAGATGCAAAAAGATTGAAATCTCAAAAGCAACAATCAATTTTTCGCGAAGCTCGAGAAAGTGCAACTTTGCCATGGTTCCAAAAATAAAAAAGTTTGTTATATATTAAAATGAAGCAAAAAAAAAAGCTAATCAAAGGTAGCGTATGTCGAAACAACTTCCGATTATATTCAGTAAATTACCGCCTCAATTAGCCAGGGCTAAAGCAGAAATACGAGAAATACACACCGAGCTGGCGGTGTATTTCACGAAACTTCCGATTGCCAAAAATATCAAAATATTTACAAGATGCAAAAAGATTGAAAGCTCAAACACGACAAGTAACTTTCCGTGAAGTCCGAGTAAGTGCAATGTTACCATGGTTCCAAAAATAAGAAAAATTATTATCTATTAAAATAAAACATAAAATAAGCTAATCTAGGGTGGCGTATGTCAAAATACCTTCCGATTGCCAAAAATATCAAAATATTTACAAGATGCAAAAAGATTGAAATCTACAAAGCAACAATCAATTTTTCGCGAAGCTCGAAAAAGTGCAACTTTGCCATGGTTCCAGAAAACAAAGTAGCTTGTTATCTATTAAAATAAAACATAAAATAAGCTAATCTAAGGTGGGGTATGTCAAAATAACTTCCGATTGCCAAAAATATCAAAATATTAACAAGATGCAATGAGATTGATATCTCAAACACAGCAAGCAATTTTCGGCGAAGTCCGAGTAAGTTTGATGTTGCCATAGTTCCGGAAAAAAAAGTAGTTTGTTATCTATTAAAATAAAACATAAAAAAGCTAATCTAAGGTAGGGTATGTCAAAATAACTTCCGATTGCCAAAAATATCAAAATATTAACAAGATGCAAAAAGATTGAACTCGGAAATACAGGAAGCAATATTTCGCGATGCTGCATATTGAACACAAGTTCAGAAAATTGCACTGATGAAATATTCTTGAAAAATATTCAAGCACAATCCAACGATTTTCTACCAATTTCAAGCACTAAAAAAACTTTCACGCTTTTTTCAAGGTTTTAAAACTTTTTCAAGGTTGTCAAGCACTTGAAAAGGGAATTTTTTTTCAAGGTTTTTCAAGGGCGTACGAACCCTGAAGAAATATCGGTAGCACCCTTCTTAAATTTGACGTCATAACTCCTCATTCAAACCTCTCCATTTGCTAGATTCCAACGGTTGAAGAAGGAGTAATGACGTCAATCTGAATCGAAATAATACGGGAAAGTCAGATTCAATAGAAAAAAGGCGCCGCGGCCACGTGTTTGGGCACAACAGATTTCAGCACACAGTATCTCTTAACGTCATGAAAACTTTTAAAAATCTGAATTTTAAGTAAAATCAGTATAAAAGCGGACTAATCGGACCAAAATGTTAAAAAGCGGACTTTGGCGGGAAAAGCGGACCATTTGGGAGCCCTGATTTTTTGAAAGTGTATATAAATCTGCTAAATAACATAGTTTACAA
Organism: Uloborus diversus; assembly: GCF_026930045.1. Lineage (NCBI taxonomy): Eukaryota > Metazoa > Arthropoda > Arachnida > Araneae > Uloboridae > Uloborus > Uloborus diversus. The sequence goes on along the minus strand of NC_072735.1, from coordinate 145,158,144 downwards.
TGTAAGCAGACCATTTACATCTAAAAAAAAAACAAAATGGTACAGTGGCAAAAACTGGTACAAAACGGCAAAAATTGGAAAATTGATCGGATTTTAAATATGTACATAAGAACGATTTACTTTTGTACATAATCCAATTAAGATTTAAAACAACTAATTGAGACTTCATATTCTGTCCATTAATACTTATTTGGTAATTAAAAAATGAAATAATGCTCAAACAGAACTCAAAAAAAAAAAAAAAAGTTAGAAATAGATAACATGAAAAAAAACATGTGTTTGATGTAGAAAATTCGATCGAATATAAATCAGCACACACAATTCACATTAACAAAATTGAAGTTTAATATAAAACTTACTTTTTTTCTTCATGTTTCTATTACATACAGGATGTTCCATTTTAATCTGCAAGACCTTTAATTTCACAACCGTGAGTCTTAGATGTATACTTCCAATTGCAAAAATGTTCAAAATCAGATACAGAGTTAAGATATTGAAAGTTTGAAGCAAAAATAAAAATGAGTCAAAAAATATGAAATTTATCTTTTTATACGGGTTCTAGGTGCCCTAACTAATACTCAGAGAAATAATCTCCAATGAAAACTATTACTAACACAAAAAATTTGACATTTGTGCGACCAAAACTCAAGAAGATATTCCAGTTTAAAATTTTAGGGGAGCATACAGAAGATGAGATTGGAACTTATTGCTCTTTCAGGAGAATTCAGAATTCTTCATCTTTCAGAAGGTCGTCAAAGTAAGAAAAACAAGGTGTTTATATTTTTCATTGCTATTCAAAAACAAATGCAAATGTTATGCCGTGATATGCAGAAACACACTACAAAATCTCGAATAATTTGAAAAATCACACTTTATGCACATATGTAATTTTGAACACTTGTTAACCACTAGATTTTCCCCCAAAAGGTGTTATTGACAGTGAATGAAAACTGGTGAAGGTCACAAAACGCTGGGTTTCATATCTTGGTGAATATTGGTCGTACTAATTTCAAACTTTTTGCATTGGAATTATTTTTCAATGAAGATTATTTCCCTAAATATAAGTTTGGGAACTTGGGGCCTGTATAAAAAGTGAAATTTTTGTATTTTTTGACATATTTTTATTTTTACTTAAAACTTCCAATATCTTAACCCTGCATCTGAATTTGAACATAATTGCAATTGGAAGTAAACAGCTAGGACTAACAGTTGTGAAAATAAAGGTCTTGCAGGTTAAAATGGAACACCCTGTATAAGAGCTGGGCAATGTATTGATACATGGCGAAACACCCGTGTATGCCCAGCATCGTTACACTGGTTTAGGTTTCTTCTCTTAACTGAAGCATCCACACCGCAACAATGTTTGGTACACTGGTTCACAGATCTGTTGCTATTTCAATCTCCTATCTCTCCACACCAGTGGTTATTAGTTAGTTTAAAATATGTTTTGAAGTGAAGAAGACAGTGATAAATTTACATCAACATCTACTGAAACAAAGAAGCTGTCACCACAGGAGCATTAAAGGCTTCTTGCTCTAAAAGTTTGGCCAAGAAGTAGGACTGATAGTGCCATAACTTGAGAATTTTTTAAGATTTTTTGTTTGAAGTTATGATAGTAAAACATACCATGTTCACATGTGCTCCCTTTCCCCTAAATAAAAAGTATATATATCCATTTTAACAATGCTTTAGTGTCGAAATATACTTACTGAATTGTTCACATCAGAGTTCATGTTCAGTTGAGCAGTGGTGTGAATTATTTTTTCTTCTAGTTCATCCATGGAACGAGGTAAATGCTGAAATTAAATTTTTATGAATAAATCTCCACACTTCATACGAAAAAATAAATGTATTGGAAAATATACAATAGTGAATTTTAATAAATAAAAGTGATTTTTACTTAATAACTTAAAAATAGCATTATTTTTATTTTATATGAGATGGTTCAAAAATTTTAGCTTCACGGTGGTCCAAAAAATATGATAGAAAGTAAGCAACTGTTGTGGAAAAAAGATCATATGCCAGGGCATACAACCTATTTGATTGAATTAAGATATGATTGACACAGGATGATCAAAATGGCTACAGTCCCCGACTATACTGCTACAAAGCCAATTCAAAACTGGGTGCACAAGCAAAACTGGTGCCGCTGCAATAGGGAAAATCCTCATCTCAGTGCATCTACAAAAGGTGGGATGTGCCACAGTCAAAGAGAGGATAATTGGTCTACAATTGATTGACTCACAGGGGTAACGTAAGAAAAGTTTCTAGACGTCACTTTGGTACTGAAGCACCTCGTCCAACATGACACGATGGTACAAGTCCATGCAGGATGAGGCTCATCCCTAGAACTGCTGATATCTTCCGGTAACTTGAAACAAAGTTTGGTGAATGTTTGATCTCACTGGATGTAGGGAAAATTATACAGTGCGGAACTAGCCCACATACAGTCTGGACTTAAATCCATCTCACTTGTTCTCCTGGGGTTACATCAAGGACAAGAATCCACAGAAACCCTCCTGGTTCATAGGAGGAAATGAATTTGATGCACTTTTTGGTTTTGACACTCCAGTGTGTTTTGAGTATCCAAACCAGCTTGATAACCCTATAGACGGGAATAGTAATCATTTCGAGCATCTTGTACATTCAATGTCATTTATATTTTAAGTTAATGAAAAAGGTTTTATGTTCTTGCATTTTGTCTTTTTTCTACAACAATCGCTTACTTTCCATTATGTTTTTTGGACCATCCTGTATAAATTAATAAATGCTTTTACAGTCAAACCCTGTTAACACAAACTCACATAAAGCCAAAAAAATGCCATTACCCCTCAGATAAAGCTACAAATTAGTGTTAAATTAATCCCTTAACACGAAGATGATTTAGACGAAATCCGCATAGACAAAGAAAATTTTAAGGTTTTGAAGAAAGAAAGGAAAAGAAAACAGAAATCCCCATACTTTTACATGAAGTTACTTTCGAAAGTCTAAAGATTTGCAATTGAACGCAAGTGATATGGATGGCAATGAGAAAATTCCTCTCCTTGTGTACGAAAATCGGCAAAACCACGTTGCTTCAAGAAAGTACGAACTTGAGATGTAGACTATGCTTACAGTAAAAAAGCTTGCATGTACAGTGAAATCTTCACCGAGTGGCTGACAAACCTAGGCATAAAATTTTATTGTGAAAAAAAAAAAAGACTAATTTTGGACACTTGTTCTGCCCATATAGAGTTTAAGGTCTAAAAGCAATACAGTTTTTTTCCCCGTCAACACTGCAGCGAAAATCCAGTATTGAGATCAAGGAAAAATCAGATGTTTGAAAATGCGCTGTCATAGGGAAATGATCCAAATAGCCATTGTCTGTTTCAAATTTCTTGGTGTTTGCACAATATCCAGTAAACATCGAAATCAGTAACGCGAAATTTGGTTAACAAGAAATATTTTGGCGTCCCCGTGGAGTTGGTGTTAACGAGATTTGACTGTATAGTAGTCCCTTGTTTGACGCAGGGGTTACATTCAGGGTTCGCTGATATATATCAGTTGATATATATCCGATATTTATTTTGAAAATATCATGATATTTTGGATATTTATTTTTTCAACTACGGTGTTTTAAATATAAAAAGTGTATTAATCACAGTAATATTGTTCATTTATTATTTAAAGAAAACAAGAAGTGATGTACTATATTTTTATGATGTATTAATATATCAATAATATAACAAAGTAATACAATATTCCTTTTTTAGTTGTATTCATAAAATTATTACTAATGTAACAATTTGAATTCAAATTAAAAGTGCCCAATTAAATATTAAACATTGCTCAGAAAAAAAGTAAATGTCTTATGACTGTGCACCGACTGATGCATATTATTTATTTCTAATGAATCATATTACTGTAAAAGTAGCTACTAGAAGAAAAATTAGTAAAAGAGCTAATGCTAAATTAACTCCATTAAAATTGGTAGAAATGTAAAACAAAATATTAGATATAAATAATGAAAGAAACCATAATTTTAAGTCTACATATTGTTATTATAACATAAGAAAATAAAGAGTGATTTGAGGATGCATTTACTAATTTGAAGACTTTAGTTTGTGCTAATTGAAAATATCGGATACATATAAAAATATCCGATATATATAAAAATATCCGATATATATAAAAATATCAGATATTTTGAAAATATCATGATATTTTCGAAACCTGGTTACATTCCACGAAAATGCTGCATATTTAAGACTTAATAGCAATGTTAAAATAGAGGTTAGGTTCCATAGATAAAACAATACTTAACTTTAGTATAATGCTAACTTTTTTTTATACAAATGCACAACGTGCACAGAGAAAACGTGAATGATCTTAGTGTTTTTTAAAAGGAGCTGATTATTAAAGTCTTTAAGAAGTAATCAATTATTTTTCTTTGTAAGGCATCCATGATCTCTCGCCTCACTTCCACGATGAGCTCTTCATTCACTAACAAATCTTTAAAAGTTTCAATGCGTTAAAATTTTTGGTCGCGTGTCATCAATGTCGGGATCCTCGTTGGTTTTGCCCATTCTAAAAGCCCCCTTCCAAATTGTGCGAGTGAAATAACTTTACTTCATGAAAGGGCTCTGGAACCAATCACAAAAAATGTCTCCAGTGGCGCAAACTCACTTATGAGCAGGCCAAAATGCAGTTTATTGCTTGTTGTCTGTAATTTGACAAGTTTGGATTTTGAAGGAAGAGAAAATTTTATCTGTTTGCAATCCGCATATTAAATGAAAGCTCAAACGCATAGAAAAAAACATGTGTAGAAATGAGGGTCTACTGTATCTTTTAAGATTTTATGCATTTTGATTTCTTTTGTTAATACCAAGGAAATAAATCTTTAATTTATTTTTCCAATTGAGTTTCAATCAAAGTTTACTGTCAAAACTCTAATCCAGATTTTATAGATTATACTTATATGAAAAATAATTACATTTAATCAAATAAAATACAGAAATTGCACATTTGTATTGCTTACAATAAACTGAGTAGCCTTTAGATTTCCAGACAGCTGAGTATATGAAATAAATATCAGGGAATTTCAATAAATGTTATAATAATAAATGCAGCAATAACAGTAAGAAACTTTACATTATATTCAGAGTACTCATACATTAAAAAAAAAAATAACATTTCAGCAGTGGGGAATACAAAAGCTCTATTTCCAATTTCTACCCCAATGAAAATTTAATTTTCCCCTGTTTTATGTTTACGAATAGAAAAAGTGCAATGCCACTGAGCTGTATTGTAGAATCCCTTTTTTTTTTAAATCCATAAATACTTCGTTTATTATTCAACAGAAGAAAGGCATACAAGAGATACGTTCACATTAGCAAGTCTCAAAACTGTAGAAAATGGAGGTGGAGTGTTCTCAACCAGCTATCTTTTAAACTGTTGTCATAACCATTAGTCACAAAAAATAAAAATCTCAGAATAGCTCTTACTGAAAAGATCTTTTCTAACTATGAAGATGAATGTATTACTGATTAATATTAAGAACAGAAATGAAAGTGAATGCCTTACGGAAACCAAACTTCTATTTATTTTGATGCAGATTACATAAAAGTAGTTTAGCATGCACTAAATCTTACATTGATAATTAAATTTTAAAATTTGCAGTGCAGTGTTCAGCAGAAAAAAAAAGGGCATGAATGTTATGATTTACTTGCGAATAGCACACATTTTTATATGCAATTAAAAACATAGTTATGACAATAGCTTTGTGATTGAATTGGAAAAAGGAAAAAAGTTAGGTACAGCTGGTTGAAATCTGTTTTTACTGCAAGTGACGTGGGAGCACTGAAAGTAATAAATAAAACAGCATGGACACCTGTTTCCTGTTTCTCTAAAGAATTGAACCACACAGATAATTACTAAAATATCTCAACGCTTTAAGGCTACTAGATTATATGAAAAGGTCTAGTTTTTCCCTTCCGATTTTTTTTTTTTTTTTTCAATTTTTTGCAGGTTTAATATTAAAAGATGAGATTTTTTTTAAACATAAAATCAATATTATAAATTGATAAATTTATTACGAACTATGTTAAGGGACTTCTACAAACCTTCAAATTTCTGATGTATATTGATGTAATTTGAATGAAATTTAGAAAATTTGCTTCTAGATTTTTCAACCCATGTTTTAAAAGTACAGAAAACATAAAAGAACAAATTTCAAAACAATTATTTTTTTTTTTGACACATAAAAACTAAATACTAGTAATTTAACAATTTTTGAGTTTTGTACCTCAAAATTTTAAATTAACTGCCACCCCCTTTAACCCCTTGCAACCCAAAATTTTAATTTAAAGAAATTAAACACGTTCTTTACTTTTATTAGAGTTGGAGAAGGGAAAACTTCTTTATCTTCCTGCTTGGAATTAGAAATCACCTTTTTCACTTGATTAGAATTTCTTCCCTAAATGAGTGAAAATAATATTTGCAGGGTTCTTAACAGTCAGGAAAATTGAAGGAAGATACAAATGCACAATTTGAACAAAGGACATGCAGAGCAAGTACAGTCAAACCTCCTTATCGCGACACCCGGATATCGCGACACCCGGATATCACGACACTCCGGATATCACGTCATTTTTTTCAAAGTCCCGAACTTATGCCATACAGTTTTAATGTTAAGTGACTGTGGGTTTTACGACAGTTTTTTTTTTTTTGAGGCAACTCCGGTTACGACGACACTTTGAGCTGCGCACATTGGATCAAATAGTATTTCTTTGCAATTGAAAAATTTTCCGTAAAATAATGAAAACATTTGGAAATGTTTGTTGTAGGAACTTCGGACTCAGACAAGATATTTGACCAGGCATGAAACCTCAAAAATGGTGGGGGACGAGTAGATAAGTTCTGAAAGGTACAGGTTTCAGACTTTGACAGGAGGGACAATAGAAAGGAATTCAAAGTGGATGGATTGCAATACTGGACTAGGGAAACAGCAGGAGAAGAGAAAGATCATAGCTACCTTAAGCTGTAGGTGGTCATTACAAGCTTCTCCCATGAGAGAAAAAGAGATAAGAGCTCCTCATTAGATTGAAAAGGGACACACAACTCTAAAGTGGATAAAAGAATTAGAAAGGGTTTTTTTGACCTTCGAAACGTGGGGCGAGGCCGTCAAAATCTAATCAATTTGCTGACAAAAGTGAAAAGTCTTAAATTGGTTTCTTTCTTGCTGATAATTTCGTGGAAAGCAGGAGTATCAAAAATGTTATTCGCAAGTTTAGCAAACACTTATTAGAAATTATTTTAGAATTCAAAATAATAATAATAATAATAAGTGAAGTTTTTTTAAAGAATTTTTGTTATATTCACCAATAACTCAAATTTACATTAGTTGAATCTATTTAAAAGCATACATATATAAACACTATTAATTTCTTCATCAAATCTAATTTTATTGTGAACTAATGTTTAATAATGAATTTTTAAACTATTCAGGTTTATAGTTAATTCATAACCGGAATAGTTCAAAAATGGTGGGAGACGAGTAGATTTCCCTATGAATTTTTAAACTATTCCGGTTATGACGTCGCTCCGGCTATGACGACACTTTGTTGACGGTCCCAGAGGTGTCGTGATAACGAGGTTCGACTGTACATTCAGTTTCAAGAAAAAAATAAAAAGCATGCCAAAAAAAAAAAAAAAAGTTTCAGAAATTAAGCAGCAGAAAACAATCATACTAATTTTATCCAACACCCAGATAGGATAAGATTTCGGGAAAAAAAATGAAATATGATTCAACATTATAAGATTATCTTTTTCAGACTATAAATATTTAAGAAATTCGATGTGGTAAAGCACAGATTTGAGACAAAAACTGCATGACAATATCCCGGAATCATAGGAAATCCTTTCTTCAATGCAAGAAATTGAACCTTTCTTTGAATAGTACAATTTTGTTTAACTCCAAAACAGGAAAGCAATTTCGATTGCAAATTACTGAACTACAAGATATTTCATTAACTGTAAAATTAAATAATTTTAAATCTAAGCATATAGCAGCTACATCTTTTTTTGAAAAGTTATATCAGGATATGTACCACCATATAGATAGATTTGATACTTATTTTAAAAGTATCATAAACGACATTTTCAATATTTTCTTTTGGAATTACAGTAGAGAACCAATTATCCGGGAAGTTCGGGACCATAGCTATCCCGGATATCTGAATTTCCCGGTTTTCTGGATCGCTAAAAAGAGCTTCCGGCCGATTGTTTCTAATACTTAAATTACTATAATAAATAGCAATACGTATTAAAATAAGAAGAAAACAGTTCAGAAATGCTTATCAATATTGAAACATTAAAAAACTACTAGTGAAAGAATAATTTAAACAACAAAAACCTTAAGTTATTTAATAAGACCTGAGACCCTCACACTCATTTTGAAAAGGAAAGAAAAACACCAATTTTCGGTATTTTAAAATGAAAGAGAATGAAGGGAAGGGCAAGAAACAAGTTTTTGAACGCAAATGTGCGATTCTTCTACTATAGTGTATGAGAGAATTTGTTTTCATAAAAGCATTTTTTTTTTCACGTTTTTGTAAAGGTTTGGCATTAGCGATTATTGATAACTATTGCTTTTGCATTAAGTTAATACCAATTGAAATTTAACTTATGAGTTCCTGCAGCCTTATTACAGTTTCGTGTTAAACGATTTCTAGATTCCACCATCAACTATCCGGAAAAATTCGAGAATTGCGGCGTTTCATGCGCTTTTGCGACGTCACATCCTCTCTAAAACGGTTTTAATTATAGGCCATCCAATAAAATATTGCATTATAATGTGACAATATTCATTTCTTTAGTTTTCAATTGGAATAAAACAGAAAAATTTCAGACTTACGTGTGTACTTTTTAGTTCAAGAAAATATTCCGGAAATTTTTCCCCTGCGTTAAAGACAACCCTTTGAAGTTCATTTTTGTAAACATTTTCCCGAGTTATAGATAAGTAATATGGTTTTTATTAAGAAACCCGCTCATTTTCTTTTAGGTATTTGAAAAAAAAAAATGCTTAGTTTTTTAAAAAATTGCCGAAAATGCATAGTTTTAAAAAAATGGCGGGAAAATCGGCAAAAGGTTGCCGGTTTTCTGGTTTCCCCGGTTTTTTTGGTTCCCGGATAAAAGGTTCTGCACTGTACAACGTATGTAATATTAAAATTTTATTAATCTGATCACTATTATCCATTTATTTTTTAAAGATATACAGTTAATTCACGATAACTCGAAGTTTTTATCAAGTCCTGACCCCTTTGTCTTTAATTGAATGCTAATTATTCTCAATATCTCGAAGATAACTTCCTTTTACTCAAGTTTTTTCAAAGATGACTAGAAACTTATTTCAAAAGAACGAAACAAAAAAGGAAACAAGTGACTATGAGAGAAAAATTAATTCACCTTCACCTTCATTAATTCCTACACAATAGATCTTTAAAGCAAGAAGAGCACCTGTTGAGCCAATGTGCAATAACGGAGTTACACGCGCGGAAATGAGTTTAGCTTCTTTTCTTTTGTTGTACTGTACTGTTTACACTTTGACATGTTGCTATACTACGAATTTGGCTTTCAAGTTGTCAAGTTGTCAAATCCAGCAGTATCGAAATTCAAAACCATGCTTTTGATTTTTTTCTCTCAATATTTTTTATTAAACTGTGCATATTGTTCGTAAAAACTTTTAAGTTTTGTCTTTTATATGTACGTATCAATTAAAATATTCGATGGTTTATAATATTAAAATGTCGAAGACCGAAACTAGTGGTAAGTCGAACTTCCGATAAGTCATAGTTTATCGTCGTTGCCTTTAGATTTGAGTTATCGTGAATTGTCTGTAATTATTAAAAAAAAACCAAAATTAAATACTTTTTTTTTTGGTTTGATACATTAATATATCATTAATATTGTTGTTTCAGAGCAATAGTAAGACATCTAATCCCAGGAATAACACTAATAAATCCTACTGTTGCTCTGAGGCGACAATATAATGTAACAGTATGTAGTACTGGTACTGACTAATGCACCATTTTCATTTCTAAATTACATAATTTTAGAAAAGTAGCTCAACTTAAATTAATCAAACTAAAGTACTTAAAAATAAAAATATTTGAGAATCATAAAAAATAAAATAAATAACTAAAACAGGAGCCTAAATTAAATTGAAAGACCTAATCAGATTTCATTATTTTTTAAATAAATTTGAAATGAAATTCTTTGGAAAAAATAAAAAGTAATTTTTGAGCTCCTGACCTTGGTTAAATACATTTTTGAAAGAAGAGAAATTCTTCCTGAAATGAATGGCAATGTTTTCCCTCTATCATAAAAACTTAAAGAAATGAAAATCCATAACATTTTAGTTTGTGTTGATTGAAAATGCTGGATACATCTATCAAAAGAACAGATATTATCGACATTTTGGAAAATATCATGATAATTTTAAATAATGAGAAGTATTAACTTTCATTGCATTTATGTACAAACGTAAGTGTAAAAAAAACAATACAATTTTTCTTTCATTTTAAAGGGATTTCGTGTTATTTCTGAGCTTGGTAGTTAGTTCATGTTTCTTATGATTTAAAAATTTAAGTTAAATAAAGAGTAAATAATGAGCATTAAGAGAAGATACAGGCTTAGTTATACACAAATAACAGGTAGTTTTGGAAAAGAAGGCAATAGATTAACAAAAACTTGAAATTGTTCATAAGCAAGTTTAAATCTTACCACAATATGTTTTATATTAAAGGTACAAGTTCAAACAAAAAATCACATGCCTTAATTACTTGTAAATGTAGAATAAATGCTATGCTACAAATGTTATCATGTTAGTAATTAGTGATATCATACAATATTATTTGTTAAGAACCTTGGGAGGGGGGGGGACTTAAAGTAGAGTTCAATTGTAATTCATAATCAATCAACATATTCAACCTGAGTCAGTAAATAGTAAATGTTTTTATTCCCAGGGTTCGTGTTTACGTGCTATAGCGGGTTTTTTAAGCAAGTTCATGGGAAACCATACCCTTCCACAGGCACCTAGAAACCCCAAAAGATAAGAACCAGAAAAAAATTGGAGAAAATAGCTAAAGATCTATTTAGTAATTGCTTCTAAGCTTCAATGACCAGAGAAATCAACAGAGAGGAATAAAAATGACCCTATCTCTTTATCAGCTATTCAAACACACCCCTATTGCTGACCAGTCAATGGAATTTTAGTGATAAGACTGGAGCTTACAGTGACCTCCTGGACAGAGCTGCTCCTGGAGCAAGTTCATAAATAGTCCATTGTACTGTATTCTAAGAATAAGCTCTCCCTCAACTTTTATCTTGAGGAAATTCCTGAAAATAGCAATGAAGACTAAAAGTAAGATTGGTTTCAATGCTATCTTCAGGATTAATACAAGACAACTGTACAGTAAAAATATAGCTATTTTGCATTCATGTAACCAGAATTACTTTTGAAAATCATTATTTTGCATCCCCAATAAAAGTAGGGGAGAAAAAAATGGCGAATATTTTCCAGATCACACTAAACACAAAGTTCTGAACTACACATTTTTTTTTTTTGTTATATTGCTTATGAATAGTTGAATTTTATACAAAAACACTTTAACATTGTTCTTTTTCTAGTAATTCATCTCTTTCTGATGGGCTATTTTTATTTGGACTTGCAAAACTCGGGTATTAATCGGCAATTATAAAAATAGCACAAAAGCCAAAACAGATATTTTGAATAAGTCAAAATAAAGTCAAATATACTGATTTAAGATTGCAAAAGAGTAATCTTCACACTCATATGAGAAAATGTTTCGTTCTTGTGATCGCGGTTTTTTGCGTTGGGTAAATTCGCTTGCAAATTTTTTTAATTATTATGCAATTGCCAATGATAATTGGGGGGAGGGGGGCGTTCGCTTTGTTTCACGAAGAAAAATTTCCAGGAAAACAAAGGTTAAGGGAGTGCTTTTTGCTCGATCCATCAGAGACACTTGTCTTTTATTTTATGGTAAAATCCATTTTTAAAGTAAATTTTGAGTTAATCTCATTGTAACTGACCAAATAGTTTCTCCCATGACTAAGTCTTGAAAGTGTATTATTTGAAAAAAATTTTACAATGATAATCACGAAAAAATAGGGCAAAATTAACCAATTTATATTATTTCATGCCTCCCTCCCCCCAAGTATAAATATTTTTACATTATTCATTTATAATCTAAGATTTTGTTTAAAATTTAAGGGACTCATTTTTTCCACCAAAGGACCCAAATCTATTTCATTTATGGGTCCCTGTGACCCAGGTTACGGATAGTTCAGCGAGCACACTCTATTCCTAATATCTCTGATGTGTATATACTAGATAACTAATGTGTTTTCAAACAATCCTCACTCAGATTTCTTTTTGCAGGAAGGTTTCAAGAAATTGCAAACTTTTCATACTTTTGTTTTCCAGGATTTGAACTTAGGGTAAGGTGGGCAATTGTGATTTGGGACAAATGTGACCAGAGTTTATTAATCTTGTGATATTATTTACTGTATGAAATTACCTCAGTCTTATACCTTAAAATGTCTTATATAACACTCAAAATATTTGAGATGCATTTACATTATACTTTTTAATGGATGGAGTTTTCCTATTACATTACTTTTGAACATGGATTTCAGGTTTGTTGATAATCTAAAAAGGTTTTCACTAAATTCTTAATTTTTGTTCTAAAAATATAATTTTTGTACTGTGCTATTTTAAATGAAGTTTTACATTATAAATTTATAAAAATATAAATTTTAAAACACTTATAACAGCTATTTTAAGTGAAATCACTTATTCCCTTTAAAAATGGGGGTGGGGGCAATAGTGATTCCAATTTGGCTATCAGTTGGTGTTCTTTTGAAACATGTTTTTAAACATCATTTATATCTTTGGTTTGTAAGTTTCAAATGTATTGCTGTTATTACAAAGTATTATCTTTTATTTATTAAATTCATAAGACTCTAAATATAGTGTATAATAAGTACTAAAATAGTAATAAAATAGTAAATATATAGTAAAAAGTAAAATAGGGTTAGTTATCTATGGTGTTTGTTTTAATGTGTGTTCATCTGATGGATTTTGTTTGTCTTTAGTTTATTTAAAATGAGTTTCTTTCTTTCCCAGATAAAACTTTATTTTGCATTTAGCCATGTTTTTGTTTTGAGTTGAGCCATGATTTTAAACATTACCTAGATACTACCTATCTTGTAAGTTTAAAAGTTTCAAATTTATTACTGTTGTTACTCTAAAGTATCTTTAATTTATTAAGTTATTAAAATTTACACATACAGAAAAAAAGCTTAAAGTGTATCAAGTAGATTCTGATAGCGACAAAGTAGACGGAGATTTGGAAGAAGAACTTAACAGAGAGTTGAACAAGGACAGTGATGGTGATATATCTGTGACTTTATTATTGATGAACTAGAAGAATATGAAGAAATAGGGAAACTTGAAACTTACCCTGAGATAAAGAGTCAAAATGAAAATAGTTCTTTTGATAAAGATAATGGTAAAATTCATGGAACTCGACTAAATTTACTAGGTGATTTAAAAGAATGAACTTTAGATGGACTCAACAACTGAATAAAGTTCAGTGTCATGTCGAGTTAGAGAAATATTATGCTGTATATTTTGAAAAGTGTTATTATATTGGGAGAATTTTGTCAGAGAATAAAACTGGAACTGGGTATATGTTTAAGTTTCTTCACAAGGCTGAAAACCAAACTTTCCAATGGCCAAGAAGAGATGATATCTCAGAAATTAATAAGCTATTTATATTTGCTGGTCCACTAAATATTATAGAAATTGGACCATTCACGTTGGACTCAAAAACATATGCAATAATTTCTTTAGCAAACAAAAAACTTAACAAATTCAAAAATTACATTTTGGCACTGTTTCCTTTATAAATTGTAGGTTAGAACATCTTTTTTCATGTATCATTTTTAATTTTGAAAAATGTTCTAATTTGTAAGTCATAATAAAATTTAATTTCTCAAGAACCTATTGTCATATTAAAACTAAGAATGTAGCTACTTGCAGTTCAGAATGTAAATTTTTCATCACAATTACCCTGTATGATAAAGCACTAAAATAAGTACCTATAATTGGCAGTCATCACAAATGCCCCTCAAAAAACATTAATGCCAAAGTCCCAGGGCAAATGTGACTTTTTAGATCCTTTTTAAAAAAGTAACACATTTTTAACCATAATTCAAAAGTGCATCCACAAATAGCATATTATGTACATAAATATATAGTACATCACCTGACAGTTTTTATTTTAATACTTTGCTGTAAATAGTTTTCCAGTTAAAAATAATCAAAGATCAACAATGGTTTTTTCAGTCACAAATGCCCCACCTTACCCTAGTTCCTGAATACTTCTGGGGATAAATACCCAATTAAAAAAATACATACATATGTTTGAATTTTGACTTCTTGAACTCATATTATCTTTTTTTGCATTAACAAATAGTGATAAGACTCTACTCTTTGTGTTTCTTGTTTCTACTAATGGATTGGAAATGGCCAAGAAAAGCTGTACCTGTCATAATATGACTGGTGATTTTCTAGAATAGGCAACAGGAGGTGTCATAAAAAAAGAAATGGTGATCAGGATGATCAAGATTTTATGGTTGATATCCACCAGTACTCTTATCATAGAGATTATTTACATCACATGTTATGTATTTTTTTATTTCTTATCTATCTTAAATGATGGATATTAGTAATCTGGAAATTTTGTACTTAGATGAAGTTTAGCTGTTTTAAGTTCATCTATATTGGTGTTATTTCCTGATAAAACGCAATTTCACAAAAAAAAAAAAAAATCCTAAATGTCCTCTGAAAAAAAATCCTGCTCTGTTTGAATAAGGCCCTGAAAAAAACATGTATAGAAACCAAACTGCAGATGCTTTGCAACTATGACAAGGAAAACTTCGTTCCCTAAATAAGTAATAAAAACAACAACTGTCATGGTAATTTGAAAAATCAGAGCAACATCAACTTTGGTCAAGCGAAAATCAGGGTTCATCGATATATATCAGCCGATATATATCATGATATATATCAGCCGATATATATCATGATATATATATGATATTTATTTTGGAAATATCATGATATTTTGAGTTTTTGATATTTATTTTTCAAAGTACAACATTTGTGACATAAAAATTTAATGTATTAATCATACTAATATTTTTTTCATTGTTATAAATAATCAAAAGTAATAAATTCATGTAACATATAAATGCATCATTAATGCAATGTAAATAGTATAATCTTCCTTCTTTATTTTCTATTCATAAAATTATTAGTAATGTAACAATTTTAATTAGTCAGGAAAAAAAATGTTTTATGGATGTGTACTGACTTATGCATATATTTTATTTCTGAAATGCATCAAGTCTGTAAAAGTAGTTGACCAAAGAAAAATGAGTAAAACATTTAATGCTTAAGTAATTCAATTACAACACAAAAAAAAAAAGTTCACATAGAAAATTTTGAGCCATTCCTAGACAATAGAAATGATCCTTCTGATTTGTTACTGAAGGAAGATTCTATCATGGAAATGACGTAAGCATGGGTGCAAGATTGGTGATGTGTTCAAGACGGAAAATATTTTCAGCCTCCCCCCCCTCCTTCCGCATGTGTGCTTAAGGAAAAATTTATGTGTATAAATATTGTAGATTTTAACAATACCAGTTTTTGAATCTGTGTTTGATTTGAATTTTAAGCCTTTAAACTGTAATATTTAAGAATTTTGATATCGTAATTCGGGGGGCGCTTTTTCCCACAATTTTTTTTTAAACTGAAGTTCAAAAAACGCAATGGTAGGTCATTTGCGTAAAGTTCAGGAAAAGGAGGGGGTTCAGGGACTCTT
The DNA here is from genome assembly GCF_026930045.1 of Uloborus diversus. NCBI lineage: Eukaryota > Metazoa > Arthropoda > Arachnida > Araneae > Uloboridae > Uloborus > Uloborus diversus. The sequence continues at coordinate 145,142,194 of NC_072735.1, read as the reverse complement.
ACATCAATTATTTCAAACTGATAGTCCCAAAATCACAACATTGGGCAACCTTCAAAAATATTAAACAGGGTTCATACTCAACTTTGAAAATCAAAAGCAAGGAGTTTTTAAGGAGTTTGACAGAAGTTCATTTTATTTTTTAAGGACTAGTTTCCCGTTTAAAGATGAACTTTTTAAAACTTATTTCAGAAAAACTATGTACAATTCAAATATTATTTTTGTTTTCATACAAAACATTGAACGTACAAACATACTAAATTTATAGTAAAATATGCATTTACTGCATTTTCTTTGACGTGAGCCGCCTCGGAATCAAATTCAAATACGGGGGGGGGGGGGGGGGATAAATAAAAGAATTTATAGAAGCAAAAAAAACTTTAGAATGGTACTTTAACAAATTTACAAGATGTTATTTTACAAATAACTATCTACATAATCGTCATAAATTTGGAAAAAAATTTTGGATGTGGGGAAGAAATTTGTCTAACGAAAAAATCGGATTTTCGGTATTAGCAGACGAATAAATAGCGGAATTTCGGTAAAATTAGGTACAACGTAATCACTCCTATCGGATTGGCGATAGAAAAAACATCTTTAAGGTCATGTGGAATAAAAAAATAAGGAGTTCGTAAGGAGATAATAGCAAAATTCAGGAGTTTTAAGGGTCCTTATTTTCTTTTCTTAAAAAGCAGGAGTTTATAAGGAGTTTGTCAGGAGCGTACGAACCCTGTTAAAGAGAGGGGGGGGGCGGCTCTCTGGGCTCTCCCCGAAATTGAAGCTTTAAAAATAAAATTGTACTCCATCTTTTATAACATTATACCCTTTTTGAATGCATTATCGAAGTGATGGAGTTCAGGAACCCTCCTTCGGCAATATTTCGAAATTGAAGTTAAAAAAACACAATTTTCGACTATGTTGGATAATTTTAGAGGTAAAAGTGTTTGCAGCTCCCAGCCATTAGTTCTTTGCCCATCGTAAACATTAATATTGCAGCAATAAAATCGCTTGGGACATAAGATTTTCACTTTTGCAACATAAATCAGTTTTGATCGTAAAGTTTACCGAAGGTAGCACCAACAAACCAGAAAAAAAGGAAAGGTGGGGAAGGGTATGGGCTGTAAATGGTAATGAACTGGCACTATTTCCCCACACAGTCTTCATTTGAAGAAGAGTTCTTTTATAAGATAACAGGTGGTGAAATTAGTAATAAAGAACCGTTTCAGTGCAGTAGATATATTTTTTAAACGAGGTACACTTTCCAATATTCATTAATTAAAAAAAGAAATAGGGGAACTGAATTCTTACCCCAGGTCACAAATCACTTCCCTCTTAAGGCACTCAAATGTAGCCTAAAGTGGCGTTTTATATATTTCAGCATCAAAACATTTTTGGAAGAGAACTCCCGAATCCCTTCTTCTGAGTTCGCCACAAATGTCCTAAATTTGAATTTTTAAGGCTTCAGTTTCTAAATTTTTTTCAAGGAATAGTACCCCCTTACCTATAAACATGACTTATGACCGCCTAAAAGTTTTAATACTTTAACTTCAGAAACATTTTGAAAGAAGCTACCTACACTCTTCCCCCTTAAGTCACCCAAAGATAGCCCAAAACAAAGCTTTTAAAATTTCAGAAACATAAATATTTCGAGCTGTGGGGGGGCAGAATGCCGCCCTGCTCATTGTGAATTGAGGATCCCCTCTATTGGAAGAGCAACACCCCTCCCCATATCGCCAAAGACAATCCAAAGTTTTAGGACTTCAATTTCGAAAATGTTTTGAGAAAGCCCCTGGACTCTTAACTCACTCAAAAATATAGCCAAAATAGTATTTCAATACTTCAGCATAGAGAAATTTTCGGAGGAGAGAGCCCCCCCCCCCCCCCGAACTCTTTCCCTTAAATTCATTAAATTTGACTTAAATTTGCGGTTTAATTTTTCATCACCAAAGTTTTAAGAATTTAAGTTTTAAAATTTGAGAGAAAGGCCTTGTGAATACCCTCTTCTTAAGTCCTCCAAAGATTACCTAAAGCTGAGTCCTGAATACTTCAGTTTTGAATATTAGTGATTCCTCAAGAATTTGTCAAAAATGCAGGAACGATTGCCAATCGGTGTTCCAAACCAGCTTGAAATTACCCCCCCCCCCCCCTCGATTCTTTCCAAAATTCCTATTTTCATTAAAATCTTCAAAATCCCTGAAAGTTCCTGTTTTACATGGTATGTGGATGCCCTTTGCTGTGGAATAAACATTTCATCTCGTCAGCAATCCCTCTCAATCGATGATTCAGATTCAACTCTGAGACATTTTAAGAGCACACATAATTTTCATTTATGCGTGTAAAGATTGCAAAAAAAAACCGCAAATGAAAAAAAAAATGAAAGGATGATCGAAAATAGCAAGAGAAAAGGATACATTTTCACAATTAGAGACGATTATTTCGAAAAATCAGGGAGAATAGGGATCAACTCCGTGGTCTGCAATGCAATGAGTTGGAAATAGCAGAGCTATACCTAAAAAAAGGTCAAACGGCGCGTGTCTAAAAGCCACTCCTCCAAAAGGACGTTGCAAACAAAACAAACCCATGGCGGAAAATTGAGAGAATGTCGGTGTAAATTTGCGGTTATGGAATGGTCCAGTAATTAAAGCATATTCTTTAAACACTCAATTTTTCTTTTTTAAGTAAAAACTAAAAGAAAGTCATTGAATTTCTTTCTGTCCCAACCTCTGTCTTAGAAATTTTGTCTAAGACGAAAATCCGTCCTGAGACGGAAGGTCTTGCACCCATGGACGTAAGTGGTCATGGATGCGTTAATGCTCTGCAAAGCAGAGAAAGATTCTTAATGACTGCCAAAAAACTATCATTGCCAGTTCTACTTTAAAACTGAACACAACATTAATTTATGTTTTCTTTATACATGTTGTGCATAAAAATCAATATATGTACACATTAAACTTATTATACAATCAGTCATCACTAGAGTCGAGTAGTTTTTTTTAAATCTATGGAACCTAACCCCTATTTTAACATTAAGTCTCAATTTACGCGGTTTTAATTTACACGGCATTTCCATGGAACGTAACCCCCACGAAAAAGGGTCTACTGTATTAGTAATTATTTTATCAAGGGCAGTTTTATGTTAAATGAAAACATTAGAGTAATATAAAGTCACAATGAAGTAACGTAGGATGCAGACAAAAGGTTTAGCATATGAGACCTTTGTTATACTGTAAGCATATTTTTACCAAACAGGAAAAAAATTGATTGTGCTTTGACCATCAATTCTTGAAAAAAATATATATAATATTTTGTAGAATGTTTTACAAAATAAAAAATGTTGAAAAATAAAAAAAAAATTTGTTTGAATCCATAATGGAATATTTTTGTACTTTTTAATAATAAAAATTGCAATAAAAATACGAAACTCAAAAGCTAGTCAAATTACTGGCTGCTGGAGCAATAGCTTTTTATCTTGGAGCAAAGCTGGAGCATGAAAAAATTTTTGGCTCTGGGTCCCTTTCTCTCATAATGTTCATTATTTTATTATGTATGCAGACATCCCCCCCCCCCCAGTTCAAGCAGAGAATTTTGGTTACTTTAGATAAAAATGGCTGACATTTTGAATGTGTTACAGCCTTTTTTACAATGTCTGATTTTAGCTATGATGAGAATTAAAGTTTTAATTCTTCAGGCTTAGAAATCAACATTTCTATTGATGAGAATGGTGAAAGCACTGCAAAAAAAAAAAAAAAAAAAAAAAAAAAAAAAAAATATTGCACTAATTTTAGTTTTGGTTTATTTAGCTTTAAAAATTTGGTTTATTTTTTGATAATTTGACAAGATATGATTGAAACTCATCAACTTTTTACATTTCTGTCAAAATGGTAAACAAAATAGTTTATTGCATGCATTTATTTTTATGAAATATAAGGCTATGATATTGATTAGGGAATCAATGAATAATATTAATTAGGGGATAAAAAATTCATTTTTGATGATTTTTTTTTTTTTTTTTTTGGAAATAAATCTCTAACTTGCAAAGGATTAACTGCACAGAAAAAGATGTGTATTTCAACCTTCTATAACAGAGTTAGTTAGTAACATAACACATTTTGATACAGTTAAATACATATTCACACAGGGTACATACATACAGACATACATATTGACAAAACATTTCAAAATAAACTTGGGCCAAAATGATTTTTTTTTTGGTAATCCAGAAGTTTGCAAATACGAGACGAAAAACTGATAGTCAAAACTGTTTCAAGTTTAATAAAAATTAAAATTTAAGGTAAAATCGAGAGGCATTTTTTTTAATGAAGAAACTCCTTTTACTTGTCACAAGGAAGCAAATGAGAAAAAGTCAAGAATTAAATGGTGATGAAAATGAATGCCATATTTTGCCTATTTACATGAAATAAACTTTTCTTAAAACACACAAATCACTTAAAGAAAATTAAATTAATCAGATACACAGGGCTCCCAACACATTTTAGCTTCAGAAAAGGGTAAAAGAGGACCATTTTCAATCAAAAAGGGGACTAAAGAGGACCAGTTAGGATCAAAAAGAGGACCTTGGGAGGACTACTCATAGTTAAACTCAGGAAAGCACCAAAAGGAAAATTAGTTGCCAACTGCTAAATTCGTGAAGATAATTGGTTAATTAACTATAATAATGATACAATTCCTTTTCCACCTGTGAAACTGATCTTTTTATTCATTGAATAATATTATTTACACAAATATTTGAATGGGAACGGGGCATTTAGTTCAGCACTTAAGGCAGTCTCTTTAGAACTAAATAAGCATAATGATACATTTTGACTTGAACCAGGGATGCTGGCAGTCTCTCACTGAAGCATAGATGAAGCTGCGCTTCATCTTCATTTAGTTTAAAATTATTTTTATGTTTTTCTGTCTTGTAATGCTTCTTAACAGCATTATATCCCTTCTCAACCGATATTAATCTATCATACACCAAACAAAAAACGTTATACTCTTGTTGTTTTTCCCAGTCTCTAATTTTGTTTCCATCTTCATCAGTTTCATCTAACTATTTGCTGAGAAATTTGCACTTACCCATAACTCACATCGAAACCTAAAATATATTGTTTTGATTTTCAACAAAGCTACAACTGAGTTTATAATTAAATTATTTTATATTTGAATTTTAAATTTCATCTCTTATCACAGGGTTCATACCCTTTAGGGAGAAAAAAAAATTAAGCACTCTTCAAGAGTAAAAAAATATTTTTCAAGGCACTACCCCTAAACTCGCACTATAAATATTACATGCAGGTTTCATTTAATGCTAACTTATAAATAAGAGAAAATAATATAAAACATATAGGAAAACAAACTGCTTTTTCTACAAGAGACACTTTGATAAAAGATCTACTGTATTGAAAGTTTTCCTAAAAATGTCTGAAATGCTTAATCACAAAAAGAAGCAGATCACATGAGGTTTAGTTTTGCAATTTTCATATTCAAAGTATATTTTTAAGAATCATAAAGCTTAGATTTAAAAAAAAAACCCTCCATGATTGCAAGGCCAAAAGTTCAAAGCACATATGAGTGCTTTGAACTTTTATGGGTGGAGGGGGGGACTAATATTCCCCTCTTTAGCAGGCAGCATGACAATAAAATGATGTATACGAATTCAACTTTATAAAATTTTATAATTCAACTTTGTTTCAAATACAAACACTAAGTTAAATTGTTATGCACTCAATTGTTTACATTTAATATCCCCCCCTATAAAAAAAATTATAACCGAAAATAAGCTAATAATAATCAAGTTTACAAAACTAGAAATTTGAATTAAAAACAAAATATTATTAATTTTTTAGTTATTTAAATAAAAATTAAAACGAGTTAATCTAATGTAGCATGTCAAAACAACTTCAAATTGCAAAAAATATAAAAATATTTATTACATGCAAAACGATTGAAAGCTCAGATAAGCAAATTTTCACGAACCAAGTTCATTTTCGGCATGTTTCCCATAAAAAAAAATTATTTATTTTCTAAGAAATTAAACATAAAACATGATAATCTAAGGTAGCATTTGGGAAAATAACATTCGATTGGGCAAAATATTTTAATATTTTCATGATGCAAAAATATTGAAATTTCAAACACTAAAACTCATTTTCCACGAAGTTCGAGTAAGTTCAATGTCACAATGGTTTCCAAAATAATTACTTCGTTAATTATTGAAATTAAACGAAAAATAAGCTAATCTAAAGTAGCATATGTCAAAATAACTTCCTACTGTCATAAGCATCAAAATATTTACAAGATGCAAAAGGATTGAAATTTCAAACGCGAGAAGCAGTTTTCCGGGAAGTCCGAGTAAGTTCAATGTTGTCAAGGTTTCCAAACTAATTCCTTCGTTAATAATTGAAATTAAACGAAAAATAAGCTAATCTAAGGTAGCACATGTCAAAATAACTTCCGTTTGTAAAAAACATCAAAATATTTACAAGATGCAAAAGGATTGAAACCTCAAACACGAAAGTAATTTTTCGCGATACTGCATATCGAACATATGTTCAGAAAATTGCACTGATGAAATATGTTTAAAAGAATTACAAGCAATCTAAAGTATGCTTTAGGTTGCTTGTAATGATTTTTGAAGGAGTTCAAGCAATAAAGAAACTTTTCATACTTTTCCAAGGCTTTCAATTCAAGCACTTGGAAAATGAACTCTTTTTTTTCCCCCAAGATCTTTTCAAGGGCGTAAAATTTACGAACATATGCGCCTGTAAAAAAAAAAAGGTGCATGCGCCAAGAGATTACTACCAAATTCATTTGCAAAAGGGGTGGTTCATAGCAGCGTTACTATTGCAGTCAACGCGCGACTAAGGCTAAAACGTTCCGAGTTATGGGAAGTTTCCACAACAGTCTCAAGAGCTTGGGATCCAATGAAAACTTTGAAATAAAGGAATATTCGAGTTTTATTCGAGATCGGAAAGTTCATTCGTTATTGCAAACATGAGGCTTTAATTCCGAGAAATATCGGTAGCACCCTGCTCCGCGATTCGACGTCATTACTCCTCCCCCAAATCTCTCTTTTTTGTGGATTTCCATGCTGCAGCGGTTGAAGGAGGAGTAATAACGTCAATCTGAAGCGACATAAAGTCAGGTTAAGGCGCCGCGGCTGCGTGTTTGGGTGTACAGTATCTTTTAATAAAATAGAAAAATTTTTTAAATTCTGATTTTTAAGTAAAAACAATATAAAAGCGGACTAATAGGACCAAAATGTTAAAAAAAAGCGGTCTAAAGCGGACTTAACCCTAAAAAACGGACTTTGGCGGGAAAAACGTACAATTTGGGAGCCCTGGATATATCATTCTCTTTTTGATTTTTGTCTTTAAAATACAAATAAATAACCAAAAATAGCATTTTATCTGGCTTCATACAAATCTTTTAATTTAAAAAAATAGAAGAAACAAAGAGAGAAAGCTCTGGTTCCAGAAATATATTAACAGTTAAAGCAAACAAAAATGCTAAAAAATAAGGGTTCTACTAATTTACATGCTTAAGTTTTTAAGAAAATAATTTTTCGAAGCATTGTAACATGTAAGAAGATTGACAATACAGTGAAGCATTGTTTATACATTTTTGAAGGGACTGTACAAAAAAAGCGTACAAATGAAAAAATATATAATAGATATAGGTCAATGCGTATTAGACTCTGTAGGAACCAATTTAAGAAACGAATAATTGATATAAAAAATTGACATATAAAAGAGAAACGTGTAAACGGTGTTTCACTGTACTTTCTTTGTTACAAATTAAAGAACAAAAAACATAGTAAATGATATTACTTGCTTTTGGAGGAAAAGGACAAATTCATAAACTCAGATTTTACCTGGGCAACATCTGCTAATAGAGGTTTGATTGCTACAAGTAAAGCTTTGGCCTTGTTATATATTTCTCGATGCTCAGCTTCTGCATTATCATAATTTTCCTAAATAAATAAAATATTTGTAACAAATTCTCAAAAACATTAAAATAAATTCAACTAACTATGGAAATTTTAAATGGTGAATGCTGGATTCATAGATAAGAGAGCAATAAAATTTTAACACTTAGTAAAACAAATGAGCCCCAACATACAGGTAAACATGTTTCTACACATAAGTGAAATTAAGTCAACTATATCAAAAATGATACTTTAGGAAAAACTGCAAAAACATGTTTTGGGATTACAAAAAGAAAATCTTTTTTCAACCTCAAAACAAGTATCAGCATTTATTTGCAAAGTTGATCTTTCACTAACATGACCATTATTTTTATTTTCAACACACGTTACTAGACTACACAGAAATAGTTTTTGCACGTCCAAGTATTCAAAACCTTAAGGATGTCCATACTCTTTTCTGAGACAGTTTATTTTTGCAAAAAATGACTTGCTTTCTTTCTTTTTGAAACTGGGAATCAAACTTGGAAAATACAAAAAAAAAAAAAAAACTGAAAAAATGGAGCCTCTTAAGTTTGCAAAAAAAGATTCTTTAAAAACGTTTTAAAACATTTGTTTTAAAACATTTGCTGAGTAGTTTTTTAGTTATTCTATACATTTTCTTAATTGCTATGCATTTACGTCATTTTGTGTGTATTGTACATATGCAATATTTTTTTCTGCTTAGCTGTCATTTGACAGACCATTTTTTTTTTTTTTTAAAGATACCAGAATTGCAGTAAGAAGATTCAAAAGTTTTGCATCAGAACCACACTTTTAAAAATGATGTTATCCCAAGTTTTGTTGAAAAATAACTGAACAAAAATTGGATTCACTAGATTCATCTTTCATGTTTTCCTACTTTTAAGGATGGTTCAAAGAAAGCATTTCATTAATGATGCAATAAGAGAAAATTTGCAATAAAAAGTGAAATGGTTTCTTGAAAAAGTTAAGTCAAGTTTGGTTGGAGACATACAGTGGCTCCCAAAAGTGTTCGCACACTTTGAAATTTTTCAGTAAAACCAAAATAACTCAAAACTGAATTCGAATGTAAAGTCCAATATTTTTTCACATCATTCCCATGTCATTCTAAATATAACCCATTGGTTTTTTTTCAAAATATTGACGGATCTTCTTTTTGAAATGAGTCAGAAAACGAAGAGATAGAGAAATAACAAGCCACAAAAGTCATAGTACACTCAAATATTTTCGAATAAATTCATGATTAAAATTATCTTATGCCATTTTATTAACATTTTTGCATTGTGTTGACCCTTATAAGTCATTTGGCTTTAATTTTTTGTTTATTTACTCCTTAATATATTGATTATTACTGTAAAATGGCTGGTATTCGTAAAAAACCGCAAAATTTGAATTTTTCCCCCACAGAAGTGGTAAATTGGTTTGAAATGTCTCTAAACTAGTTAATTTATTTGTTTGTATAGTATAGTGCTTGATAAAATGCTTTAAAGAAAGGAAACGGACCGAAAACAAGGTGAGAAAAGGTCAACCGGCAAAGTTGACAAAACGTGATCGTAGATTTAAAGTTGAAAATTTATGAAAAATACACATTTGAGTACTGTAAAAGTTTCTGCAGAGTTAAATTAAACATTTTACATTTAATTTTCACTTAAAAATGTTCGCCAAGTTCTTTGTGATTAGCTGGATTAAATGGGACCTCTTCCCGCAGAAATTTTCTTGGTCATGCGAAAAACAGAAGCTTATGCTTTTCGTCCCAAAATCAATGATAAATAAGCTAAAAACAGTTTAGAACCATGTCTTACTTACAGATAAACATTAATTCATCATTTTTGGTTAAATTTTTGTATAACTGTAAGTAGAAGAAGAAATTAGGAACTTAATCTTAAGAACTTAGTTGGATCAGTTAATCAGGACGGTGAAGGTGTTTTAGTGTGAGGGTGCATATCAGCATCAGGACTTGGTAGTTTGTAATTTTTTGATGAAATAATGAATCATGCTCTTCCTTTAAATATTTTAAAAACCAATTTTGAACTCTTAGCTAAAAATTTGGTTATTGGAAACAACTTTGTTTTTTATCAAGATAACGATAAGAAGCACACGGTTTTCAACGTTTGTGTCTAGTGCCTCGAAAATTGTCCTAAAGTTTAGAAAATACCCCCTCAATCTCCAGATTGTAACTTAATGTAACGTATTTAGAGATATCTGGAGGATAGATTACGAAAATAGGGCTTTAAAACGAAAATAGAGCTAGAAATAGTAATACTCGAATTGTGGTAGAACACTTACTCAGAAATTACGCTAAAAAAATGAAAGAAAAAGAATGAAATCTATTCCCAGACGTTTAAAAGGTGTTATGAATACTGTATGATATTCTACTAGTTAATAACTTAATCAAAAGTTAGATTATTCAATAATATATAGACATTTTATAAAGTGTACGAAGACTTTTGTGAGATAAAATTTCCGGCACTTTTCGGTTTTTGATTTTTAAAAAATTAAGTTTTAATATTTTTTAAAAACTTTTCATGCAGTTTTGTAAAAAAATTGATCATAGATCTTATAATTAAATACCTATTCCGAAATATTAATTCTAATCAATGATTTAGGGCCTACTTCGTTGAAAGTCGTAGGTGTACGAAGACTTTTGGGAGTCACTGTAGCTATTGAACAATAACTTTGTGCAATCTGTATCATGAAATTGCGAAACATTTTAACAAAGTTTAACTTTAACTTTCAAAATATAGATGACATTCACTTAAAAAATTTATGAATAAAAAATTCCTGAAAATCTTGAGACATTTTCCAGTACAGAACAAAGTGACCAAGTAGATGAAAAAAGCGACTTTTAGCGAATAGAAGGGAAAATGATGTTTTAGGAACTTCAGAGTTCGGTTCTTACTAAAAGCCGTGTGACAACGAAAATTGCGCAATTTCAATAATTTTTGAAAAATGCTCAAAATAATTCATTTTTCTTCATTGAAAACATTAATCTCCTCAAAAATGAGATAAAATGTTCCTGGTTTTTCTTTGAACTTTCTGAATTTTCACCTGCTGTAAAAAAAAGGGTCAATTTATGAGATAATAAAGCTATGTCTCTTGTTCAAAAAATTTTAAATTGTAAAGAGTACAGAATATTTTAACTGAAAATAATAGTAATAACCTCAAAAATTGCCAAATTGGGGATAGTATGCTGTATACAGGATAGTAGAAGCTATTGGGGGGGGGGGGAACGCCCCCGCACCTTTTCATCATTGAAGATTTCCTCAACTTTAAGGTTTTAATTTCAAACCATTTTGGGTGAGATTACCCGAACATCACCAAATATTTTTTAAAATTTCAGTTTTTAAACTTCAATTTTGAAAATTTTCAGGGAGAAAATTTCTGAGCGCACTCCCTCCTTCCTTTAAATTTAAAGGTGACCTAAATTTGCATTATAACGACTACAATTTGAGGAAAAGAAATCAGGAAAAGAATTCCCCTAGCTAGCATAAAACTGCGTTTTTAAGACTCCAACTTAGAAAAAAAAATCCAGAGATTTTTTTCTGAAGTCCCCAAAAGAAATTCAAAACTGAGATCTCAGGATTTCATCAGTTCAAAAAAAATAAAACTATAAATAAATAAAATAACTAAAAGAACCTTCGAAAATCTTTTGTTCCTCCTTAAGTCAGTAAAAGAAAAGTCCGAAATAATGTTTTAAAAGACATTTAAAAAAAAGTTTTTAAACTGTGCAAAATTTCTTGGAGTACACCCCAAACCCCTTGCTCTAAGTTTGCTAAAGATGGCTTTAATTTGCATCTTTAAGACATCAGATTAAGATTTTTTTCCGGGAAGAGACTTCTTTATCCTTACGTTACAGAAGACAGTTAAAACTTCTTCATTTTTAATTTAAAAAAAAATACAGGGACAACCCAGGAAACTCCTTTCTGTTCCCCAAACGTTGAGAAAACTCTACAAAAACAGCACTTTTAAAACTACAATTCCAAAACATTTACACAAGAGATCATCAGACCCCCCCCCCCCCACTCAAGATGGCCTAAAATAGTCTTCAACTTCCTAAAGAAAATTTGCCCCCGCACTTTTAAGCTCCACTCGCTGCCTCTGATACAGGGTGTTTCAGTTAAATGTTTCAGAACTTCTAAGAGCAATATCACTAACATATAGCAACGTGGCGTTGGAAATGCTTTCCTGGAGCAGTGTTGTTCACAGAAGCACCATAAAGAAAAGACACCGTAAATGAGAAATCATTGCCATATATATGATTTCAAGTCGTCAGAATGCATTCTACACTCTTAGGAGTTCTGAAACATTTAACTGAAACACCCTGTATATGTATGAGTACATTAAATATTAGCACTAGTAAAACCACTTATTTTTTTCCTAGAACAGACATAATAAACTAGAAAATGAGTCCAGTGTTTTTCAGTACCAAATATTTTCTGAAGAATAATCTTAAAATTAAATCTCTTGATCTTTTTTTAATCATATACAGTAGAACCTCTCAATAAGGAACACAAAGGGGACCAGACATTTTGTCCCTTAAATAGAGGTGTCCGTTATTCGGAGGTGGATGAACTGATGCATAAGGTGTACTTAGTAGTATAATATCACAATAAACATTAACTATTAACACTTATGATTAAATACTGAAATGTTTCATCCGTGCTAAATAAAATTCACAATTATTCAAATTTCTAAGTAATTTTATTAATTAAAATTTAATAAAAAAAATTTATAAGGGCAAAGTTTTGCAGCATGAAGAAATAATTTTGAAGTAATTCATTACATGTATTTGCTTTATGTTATGTAATTTACACTGTAATACTATGTGAATTACAATTAATGTTCAAATTTTTTAAGTTTTATATACAAAGCTAATTAGTTGCTGTGCACTCTTCGTCGGCCTTGAACCTACTTGAATAAATTGTTGAGAGGGCAAATTATGCATGTTAATTTCAGCAAGTTTTTTTTTTACAATATACTATTACTTGTTTCCTTCATATATTTTTATATCAAACTTACCTCAATTAATTTTTAGAGGAAAGGTGAAACTTGAATTCCAGAAAATTCACTATTTCTTATGTGTTTACACACTATTTCTTTCGTTTTTTTTTTGTGACTGCCCCTCAAACAAAGTGTCCCTTGATTAGAGGTAAATACATACATACATACTATTCAAAGGGACTGGGACCAAAAAATGTCCCTTAAATAGAGAGGGAAGTCCCTTAATGGAAGTTCTACTGTACAACAGGGATGGTCAGCCTTTTGGTAAGAGTGCCACTTTCTGGGGGGGGGGGGGCACTTTTAGTTTTTTAAATCAACTTACTGAAAAATACAAAAAAGGGAGTAGGTAGAAGTGGATATTTAGGAAATAATATAACAAAAAATTAAAAAGTTCAAATTTAGGTTTCATTGTTAACAAACTTTTCTAAAAGTTCAGTCAATTAGGTGAAATGAATAACCTGAAGCAATTAACTCTAAACAATAATTAAACTTTCAGTACTTAATCACAATGTGACTATTGAATTTGTAGATTTGAACCAAGTCATCTGTATATTAGGATTATACTTTGAAGAATTTAACAAAATTAGGTTTTTTAAATGCATATCAGTTAATCTTGAATGATATTTTGATTTTATTAAGTGCATATTAGAAAAGGTGCTTTAGGTCAATAATTTCTAAATGGAAATTAGATAATGAGTACCAATTAACACCTTGCAGAAAAATTTAAAATGGATTTGTGAAAAGGGGAGGTTTTCTTTCTCATCTTGAAATTCATTATACCTAGCACTGAATGAATCCTGCAAAATAATATAGATTTTTACACTTATTATAGTTTGGAACATACAGGTAATCAACTTTGATAGCTAGTTCATGCCTTAATGTGAAATGTGTAAATGTTTTTTCTTCAAGACAAAAGCGCAAAAGGTTTTTCGTTAAAAAAGATTATTTATTTGTTATTTGTTTTTTACATGTCTGTGTAGTAATAAGCCTTTTTCATTCTTAGCCAACCCCCTACCTCTAAGTATGACTACAGTTTTCTTGGTAATTTTTAAAAAATTTGCAAAACATTTTGCATGCCACTATTATTACCCTGCCGTGCCACACTGTGGTATGTGTCCTGCGAGTTGGTCATCCTTGATCTATAAAAATAAAAATTCTTAGTTCAATGAGATAGTTCAGGAAATTTTTTAGGACTTTCATAAATTTAAAGAGTTCTAAGCACCTCAGAGAGTGCTAGTTGTATTATAGAAATTTCAAAGGAATCATAAGAGCTTGCACTATCCTTCTGATAATCAGAATATAAGTGTTAAATTTGCTAAGTCAACTATGTGAAGGGAAAGTAATTAAAGAGATGGAAAAACTTTTTAAAATAAGGTTCTTCAATGTGAAGGGACTAGCAGCTTGGAAAAGCTATATTTTGATAAACTAAATAGAAGATGCATTTAGTGGCACAGACAGGATTATTTTTCTAGTCAGGAAAGTAAGGGATGATTAAACTACCAAGTATTTTGTGGTTAGCTCAGTGATTGGGGAAAGGAATGAGAATGCAGAGCAGTGTGTTCCTCGCACAAAATTCAACAGATTTATTTTTGACTTGTCAACTGTGAGTGTATGGGGTGACGTCAAACCCATAAACGGAATGTATTACAGAAAATGGAAAATTTCCTTGTTAACTAGAGCTACAAGAGTATTTTCAAGTTATGCATTTACTGCACCTTTTTTAGCGTGACAAATCTTGTCAAAGAAAAACATTATAGTTTGCAAGATGACATTCATTTTCGATCTAATGAATTCTGAAGAAAATTGTTCTATTTACACCCCCCTCCAAACATCCAGAAAACTGATTTAAAGATCAAAAGATACACAATGGAATTTAATGATACATACCTTTGCTGTATTGAATTCTACTTCAATGCCTTTTTCTTGCTTACTCACCAAACGAAGTAACTTTACTGAACAGTTGAGAGCAAGGACAGCATCAATTCTTTCCTTTGTGACCTTAATATATTCCTATGAAAGTTCAAATAAATAAAGTAAAATTTTCAACAAATATTTCCACAGACATCATAGCTAGCATGTTGCGGCTATCATGAAATTTTCTTCTATATCAACATTATGAATTTTTGACCTAATGTATAATGGTTTCTAAATAATTCTGCTATTCGCAAATGCAGGAAGATTGACAATTGGGAAATTGGCGATGTTAACTGATCGGTATAAAATTTTTAACACCAATGTTTGTGCAAGGAATGTTTTTCCATTGCATAAGTAAACTAAGAGTAGGGAAATATTTATTTACATAGGGTTACTAAAATAAAATTATGCATGCAAAACTTTAATCATTGCGCCGTTTCCCAATTATGGAATATTCCCTCAAAAGCAAAATCAAGAGCAAAATTAAAAACCATTTCAACAGTCTTGATTATTTTAATTACAATCATTTTATTTGTTAACAAATAGAAGATGGCAACAGATAAAAATTTTAAATCATTGCAATTTTCCTGATCATTTTTCAACAATTAAACAGCCACATTCATTTGGATAATTACATGGGTAACTGACATTTTTGAAGCAAAACAATATGTATTTTGTAACATTTAAAGTAAAATATACGTTGTGCAAGCAATGTTTTGCCCTGGAATATTGTGTTTTTTAAGCTAAATTTAATGGTATAGTTGAACTCCTGATATACATTTTGGATGATTTTAAAATATTTATTTAAAACATGGTAACTGACTGACATTTTAAAAAGAAGTATGACAGTCAGTTACTATGCTTTTAACAATTTGTCTTTTTAAATCGTCCAAAAAACAAATTGTTAAAAGCATAGTAACTTGTGTATGTATTTTGTATTTTGAGAATTTAACTATACCATTGAATTCAGCCTAAAAAAGAAAATATTCCACCAGAAAAGATTGTTTTTACAATGTATATTTTGCATTGAACATTACAAAATACGTATTGTTTTGCATCAAAAATATCAGTCAGTTACCCATGGAATTGCCAAAATGCACTGGTTGAAAGACGGCTTACTATTTCAGTAGGTTACTTGCACATATATATACACCAACATAAGTTTACTTTTACACTAACAGGAACACACACAGGTCTAGACCTAACAAAAGAAATTGTGACAAATCTGAGAACTTTGAGGCATTAATCACTTTTGGAAATTTTAATGGTGAATGCAGCATGCAGTTGTCTCAAAGAGAACTAGGTCCAAGTCCCCAGAAAAAAGAATAAATGAAACATGAATACAAAAAATTTCGGAAATTTACTGTAACATATGTTTTGTATTCATGATTGGCAACGCTTGCTTACTTGCCATGCTCGTTATTGTAACATGCACGTGTAGTGCGATTCGATTCTTACCATTTTAATAAAAGTTGTTAAGTTTGAAAATTTGCTGTTGTGCATTACTGATATCTAGATACTGATATAAAAATATGAAACAAGACATGGTGTCAGGTGGAAACGCTCGCAGTAGACCTCTTTGAGCATTGGAACTTTTGTGTTCAAACAACAGATATGATGGAGATGTTCAAACCGCCAGCTCCGATAAGCTTCTCAACGGGTAATGTGCCAGAAACATGGAAGCTATGGTATCAAAAGTTTGAGAACTTTATGTTGGCGACGGAAAAAAGTGGGAAAAGCGACAAGACAAAAATCGCCATACTCCTCAGTTTGCTAGGCGACGAAGGAGTCTCCGTCTTCAATACATTTAAGTTTGATGATACCGCCAGTAAAGATAAGTACGACGACGTCGTAAGTAAATTCACCGATTATTGTGCACCGCGCAGAAATGTGGTATTCGAGCGATTTAAGTTCTTTTCTTGCTCGCAACAAGAAGGACAGTCAATCGACTCATACGTCACCCAGTTACGGACGTACGCAGCAACTTGCGAGTTCACTGATCAGGAAGAGTCTCTTATTCGCGACAGAGTCGTCTTGGGTATTCGCGAGAAATCCCTCCAAGAGAGACTTCTTCGGGAACCGGCCATGACTTTGAAGAAGGCTACCGATTTCATCCGGGCAGTGGAAGCCAGCAAGGAGCAGTACAAAACGATCTGCGACTCTGGCGGCTTCAAAGCAGAAGTGGATGTGCTGAAGGCGAAGAGGAAGCCTATAAAGAGCACTGACTCTGCAAAATCACACCAAGAGTTCGACTGTGGCAGGTGCGGGAGAACGCACAAGAAAAGAGAGTGCCCTGCGTTCAACAAGCTGTGTAACGTGTGCAAACAGAAAAATCATTTCGCAAAAATGTGCAAATCAGGTAACGATAAAGGGAAAAAAAATCCTGTAATAAATAAATCGGGTCCTCGTCACGTGAATGAGATACAATCTAACGGTGAGCTCGATATATCGAGTCTCTACATTGACGTTGTAAGTGCAGGCTCAGGGCCTAGAGAGAAATCTTGGTCAAAAGATGTGACCATTAATGGTCAAGTAATTTCCTTCAAATTAGACACAGGTGCAGAAGCAAATATTTTACCTCTGTCTGTTTACAAAGGTAGGAAACTCGATAAAATATGCGAATTAATCAGTACTGATGTACTGCTAACATCATATGGTAACCACAAATTGAAACCTGAAGGTTACGTTAATTTATCTTGCTCTGTAAATAATAATGTAAATACTGTATTGTTAAAATTTATTGTTGTAAATGTTGATTCAAAGCCAATATTAGGCTTACAGGCATGTGAAATGTTAGAATTAATTCAAAGAATTGATCAGGTAGAAATCCTTAACAAGGATGAAATTTTGACCAAATATGGTGATGTTTTTCAGGGACTTGGTACTTTTCCTGGTAGGCCTCACCATATTGAGGTTAATGAAAATGTTACTCCGGTAATAAATCCTCCTAGAAGGATTCCCCAGACACTTTTAGCAAATCTAAAAGAAACATTTTCTGAGTTAGAAAATAAAGGAGTAATAGAGCATGTAAATAAACCTACAGATTGGGTGAGCAACTTAGTAGTGGTTGAAAAGACAAATGGGAAATGGAGGATATGCTTAGATCCAAGGGATCTGAATAAAGCTATAAAAAGGGAACATCATATTATTCCATCTAGTGATGAAATAATTAGTCAATTAGAGGGAAAGAAATATTTTTCTGTGCTAGATCTTAAAGAGGGTTTTTGGCAAATCCCATTGGATAGCAACAGCTCTGATCTATGCACATTTAACTCTCCTTTTGGACGGTTTAAATTCAAAAGACTTCCTTTTGGTATTGCTTCGGCTCCAGAAGTCTTCCAAAAACAAAATCAAAAACTGTTTGGTGATATAAAAGGTGTTCAAATCTACTTTGATGATATAATAATTGCTGGAACTGACAAACAAGATCATGACAGCACATTAGTTAAAGTATTAGAGAGAGCCAAATCTCATAACGTTAAATTTAATCCTGAAAAATTTCAATTCCGAGTTGATGAGGCCAAATATATGGGGTTAATAATTTCGGAAAAAGGGGTAAAGCCTGATGAATCGCATGTGAGAGCCATCAAGGAATTAGAAAAGCCTACCTGTAAAAAAGATATAAGGAGACTTTTGGGCATGGTAAATTTTTTATCAAAATTTATCCCTAATGTGTCAAGGATTACTGCACCCTTGAGGGAACTGTTGAAGGACAAATCTGAGTTCCAATGGTCATTTGAACAGGAAGAGGCATTTAATTGTATTAAAAAACTAATCAGTACAGCCCCAGTCTTAAAGAGTATTTAGTAGCTCTAAAGAAATCACAATTCAGTGTGATAGCTCGAAGGATGGGCTAGGAGTATGTTTGCTGCAGGAAGGGCAGCCAGTATCCTTTGCCTCTAGAAGTCTAACCGAATGTGAGAAAAACTACGCCCAGATAGAGAAAGAGCTCTAGCAATAGTTTTTGCTTGTGAGAAATATCATAACTTTATTTACGGGCATAAGGTTCAAATACAAAGTGATCACAAACCATTAACCTCAATCATAAGAAAACCTCTTAATAAAATCACCACTCGCTTACAAAAAATGGTTTTAAAATTACTAAAATACCACTTAGTTATCAATTACTTGCCAGGAAAAGACATGGTTTTGGCAGATGCATTGTCTAGAGCATTTATTAAAGATCAGGTACTTGATGATCCTGACATGTTGCATACTGTACACTCTATTTCTAAATGCTTACCAATGAGTGACAGTAGAAAAGAACAGTTTAAAAAAGCATTGGAGGTGGATGATGAACTGAAAGTTATCATTAGTTTTTGTAAACAGGGGTGGCCCAACAAAAAGAAAATTCCCTTCAATTTAAGGAAATACGACAAATTAAAAAATGAATTGTATCTAGATCATGATTTGTTATTCTTAAATAATAAAATAGTAGTCCCAAAAATACTTAGATCTGAAATGCTCACACTTATCCATGAAGCTCACATGGGTATTGAAAAGTGTAAAAGTCGGGCACGAGAGATCTTATACTGGCCAGGCATTTCAAAAGACATTGAAAGAACTGTAGAGAACTGTGTAATATGTGCTAAATTTCGTAAAGATCAAACTAAGGAACCATTACGACCCCATGAAATACCTGACCGAGCTTTTCAAAGAATTGGGATGGATATCATGTATTTTCGAAACATTAATTATCTTGTCATAACCGACTATTTCTCTAAGTGGATTGAAGTTGAAGAACTGAAAAGTAAATCAGCTGGGGACATTCTTAAAGTATTGGAAAGGGTATTGACCAGGTTTGGTATTCCTGAAGCAATTGTGTGTGATAATAGCCCTTTCAACTGCTGGGAATTTAAGAAATTCTGTCAAGAGTGGGACATAACAATTTCATTCAGCAGCCCATATCACTCA
The DNA here is from genome assembly GCF_026930045.1 of Uloborus diversus. Classification (NCBI taxonomy): domain Eukaryota; kingdom Metazoa; phylum Arthropoda; class Arachnida; order Araneae; family Uloboridae; genus Uloborus; species Uloborus diversus. The sequence goes on along the minus strand of NC_072735.1, from coordinate 145,122,420 downwards.
CAAAGCAATGGTATGGCAGAAAAAGGGGTTGGGATTGCTAAAGCCTTATTCAAAAAGGCCTATGAAGATAGTAAAAGTCCTCTTGTGGCATTGTTAGAATACCGAAACACTCCAATAGCAGGCATAGGGTTATCCCCAGCCCAAATGATGTTCAATCGCAGGTTAAGAACTAAGCTTCCCATCTGTAATAAGCTATTAAATCCAGAAATCTTTAAAGATATTGGTGATGGCTTAAAGCAGCGACAAATAAAACAAAAGTTTTATTATGATAAATCAGCAAAACCACTCAGGCAATTGAAGTTAAATGAGAAGGTATTTGTTAAAAACTTCCTTAAGAAAACATGGGAGCCAGGAAAAGTCATTGCTTATGGGAAAAACCCAAGATCATACAAAATAAGAACTGCCTCTAACAAGGTTCTCACGAGGAACAGAAAACATTTAATACCATCAAATGTTAATTATAATTTTAACTCTCATATAGATTTTGATATTGATGAAAATTCACCTAATGAGAGCATAATTTCTTTGAACTTAAATCGAACCAACAATAACCCAAATTTCACATTATCAAATAATAATAATCAAATTGTGCGGACAAGATCTGGGCGTGTATCGAAAAAACCTTCTTATTTGAAAGATTATTACACTTGATGTACAAGGGGGGATGTAACATATGTTTTGTATTCATGATTGGCAACGCTTGCTTACTTGCCATGCTCGTTATTGTAACATGCACGTGTAGTGCGATTCGATTCTTACCATTTTAATAAAAGTTGTTAAGTTTGAAAATTTGCTGTTGTGCATTACTGATATCTAGATACTGATATAAAAATATGAAACAAGACATTTACTGTTTTTTTTTCCAATTAAATTGGTATAACTGTTTGAAATCAATTTGAAAGAAATACATACAAGTTACAGAATAAAGGCTTACCAAGAGTAAAACTTTCTGTTCATTTAGAAGCTTTTGTCTCTGTACATTTAGCTTTTGAATATTGGTCTTCACTTGTAATTTTAATTGAGATTCGTTAATGGAATTTTGTGATAGATTTTTCAAAAGGTGGTTCTTTTGTTTCAACTGTGCTTCTGTAGTTTGGAAACGCTGCTGTAGCTCAAGCAGAGCTTTCTAAAAATAATAAGGAACAAAAATAACTACATATTAAACAAATTAGCTTCAGCATAATTTAAATTTGAAAGATTCATGGCATACATTAGGCACAGGTGGATGCCAAAAAAATAAAGCTTGAGGCCAGAAGTTTCAGAGATGCTAAGATTTTTTGGAATGCAATGCATATGCACTGCATATACCAGGAATGCATAATACCATGTTGTGAGTAGTACTGGGTGATATCAGAATTTTAATACTGGGATATACTAGTCTCAAGACAGATATTTTTGATATATTCAGGGAAGAATTCAAAATTTTCCGGGGGGGGGGGGGGCAAAAGTTCAGTGCATATTATATCAAAAACAACAAAAAATGCTACCAAATGTAATAAATACAATTGTTTCTCTAATTCAAAACTTTGCTGGAGGGGAGGGAGGAGGGCATGCAAATAGTATAGCTCAATGCATGACAAAAGAGCTTCACAACGAAAAAGTTTTAAAATTCTATTCAATATTTTGTTTAAATCTTTTAATTTGAGCAGTCTTAATAATTTGAATATACTTAGAACTATATTTCGTATTGATGTTTTACTTTTTTTATCATTTAACACCACCAGCCCAATTATTCTATCTGAGGACTGCAGTTTCGTGCTTTTTAGCACTCATCAGCCCGGAACAGGAAGTAACCAAGCTCGAGGTGGAAAATCTCTTAAAGGAGCCAAGAGAGGCAAACCAACTGGAAGCTAACATAGAATTAGCACAGCAGACGAGTGACCGCAGCAATGGTGCAGTTCAACTCAGTAGTGCTTTGAGTTGATATATTGCAGTGTACATATATAATACTCGACTTTATGTTATCACCATATAAATGAAAGCACATGTATGGCTTTGTATTTATCATCACATGTTGTAATCAAATTTAGGTTATTTTTTTTTTTAATTTTATTTAACTGGAAACATCGGCACAATGCAGTTTGATAAATAACTAATAAACTGGCATGTTCTGATTCATAGAGCTATATTACTGATATAATAGCTATAAGAATTTGGGATGTGCAGCTGCGACAAAATAATGCATTTATTTCAGATGGAAGTTTGTATTTCTAACATTTCCTTTGGAATTTATCCGTATAAAGGTGCCCCTCCTAAAAAAAAAATCAGTTTTGTAAAATATAGTACAATAGTATGTAATACTAGTTAAATGCAGCAAGTTATTTTACAAAGCAAACAACAATTGCAAAGTAGAAAACTTTATGCTTATCCTCTACACTGCATAAATGCACTTTTGCAGAACCCCAATTTATTTTTGATGCAAAGTTTATAGTTGAGAAAGAAATAAAACATTACATATATTATTAAGAAGTTAGTAATATCAGAACAGAAAGCTGAAAATAAGGTCAAAATATTTTTTTTAGCAGAAAAATCAGCACAACTACGAACCCTGAATTTTTTTTGAAAAAGTTATACTTTTCCTGGATATTTTAAGAAGCAGGTGTAAGCCTAAAAACTGAAAATTCCGATCCCTGATATTTAAAAAATATATTATATACTTAATAAATAAATTTTAAATAAGAAATAAATTCCAAATTTTGAAGAAAATTAACACTGAAATTAGCATTTACAGTAAAAGATTTACTGCACTTATTTAGTTTTGAAGCTAATTCAACAGAAGAAAAGTAATTACAGAATTATAATTTAAGATTAAAGAAAATATACAAAATTATATTTAAAGTTATGTAAAATAAAGCAAAAAGCAACATAATGTAAAAGTAGTTACATAGTAAGCCAGATATATAAGTCTTAAATAAATAAATAAATAACTTGAAAATACAAAATTATAAATAACACTACTAACTTTATCCTGACGATTTTTTTCTATGCATTTTTCAAGGTCTGCAAGCTCAGATGACACCAAGCGATAGCCATTTTGACAGTGATTCAAATTTTTTTGAGCCTCCTGATAGAATGGAAAATAAAATAAACATCAGACAGAATTTAAAAAATAATAAAGCAGAAAATTTATACGAGTACTAATGGAGAAAAAAAAGGAAGCAAATATCTGGGTCCCCCCCAGAAAGAGAAGAGTCAGGGATGATTTGTATCAGCATATGATCCACAGATGTTGCTTTTTATCACTGTGCATTAGGGCTCAAGTCCCCCTTATAAATTATAACTTCCCTGCTTTTAGTACTTTTTTCCTTGCAAAAATGTAAAATCATTTCTTCTCCAACCATTAATGAATCATCTATTAAAAATGTCAAACTTTAATAACTCTAATCTGTACTGAAATCGATTTCCATGGGGAAAATATCTAACCATGCTAAACCATGGCAAAATGTCTGAGCCTCCCCCCCCCTTAAAATTTAGCATATGGGTGCCCATGCATCTGGCATCAATGAAATGTAAAATGAAGCTATAAATACTACGTTCTCAACAAGTTATAATCCATTCTCATACATATAATAACCGAAATCACTGACCGAGTAATGCTCTGACATCACCAACAACTAAATTGCGTGAGACGGCATTATTTCATTGTTGCATTAGTTAAAATTCAGTAATCCTATTTATAATTAGACAAGGTTGGGGAAAAACCCGTTTTTTTTTTTTTTTTTTTGTTTAAACCAGTTTTTTTGGGTTAAACCGAGTTTATTTGGTTTTAAACACTACTTGTAAGAATACTTTGATTTTTGGGAAGTCATGAATATGAAATGATTTAATTGTTAATGAATTTTCAATGTTCAAATTTTTACTTAATTACTTGATTAATTAAATAATTAGAAGTAAAATCTCAGTAATTTCATTTCCTCATAAATAGTGTTTTCTATAGGAGAAATATTGTTTGAAAATTTTTTACTTCTAAAAAAAGTACCTTAAATTTAGTAAAACGACCTTGGCACAAATAAATAATCAAAGAAATTATTTACTGTGAGAGTAAAGATATATTTATAAATAACCAAGAATAAAATTTTATAAATCAGTTTCCTCATAATTATAGCTTTCTATGATAAATATACAAGTAAAAGTGAAATTAAAATCAAGTATTCCAAGCATAGAAAATATTTTGCAGTACGTACAAATGAGTCACAAGTTTGATGTACATAACACAACTTAAAAAATCAAAAGATTAACACATATTTTGTTTAAAGATAAAAAAAAAAGTTACAGATCATTTAATAATTTATGTAAATGTATCATTGAAAATACTTATACAAATAGAAAATCATTACGTTTTACATTGCAAACATTATTTCTCCTGGTTTAATGCGTTTAGGAATACAATTTCGTTTAATTAAAAATCATTTCAACTACATCCTCACCAAAAAAAAAAAAAAAGAAAAGACAAGTTCTGAAATTTTTTTCCCAATCCTAATTTATTCCATATTTTTTACAATACAAATCTAAATAATGAAAATAAATATGATGATATATGAAATATTCATATATCATCCCTTTACTATACTAAGATTTAAAAAGTTTTCAAGAGGTGAAAATTTGACATTAAACTTTGTTATAAGAGCACAGAGTTACGCAAATATTTTCTGCTTTTAAAATTTTAAACATCTTTCTATTTTCTTGCTCAAACTGCGTCGTCTACTGTGGATGACAAAAAGAGTGCAAAGCTTTTTTCTTTCTTTTTCTTGTCATTTAAATATTCTACAGAGTTTAGATTTACATATATTACACAGATTGCTTAAATGATTCTTGATTTATCTCTATAACTCTTAAGTACTTAAGCAAATCATGTACTAAAATGAAATTTTGGCTGAAATGTTTTTTGGGTTATTTTGAAATGTAAAAGAGAAATGAAAGAAAAATAAATAAATAGATAAATACATCAAACCAGAATTTTTTAACTCTCTAATTTCCGAAAAACATAGTTGGTCTGCTTTATATTTATGTACCTAATAAGAAAAGTTGCATTGATTTAAGAAAGAAAATAAAAACTATTTAACAAATTTGCATTACATTAAAAAAAAAAGTTAGCAAATTAATTAATGTGTAATTTATCTCTAAAGCTTTGCTGGTTACTTTGCACTAATTGGATTTTACATCATCCAATCATATGTAAAATTCATGAAAACATTTGGGGGAAAATAATTTAGTTTTTTTTTTAATAAAAAAACATTTTCAAAAAAAAAGTTAAAAAAAACATTTGGTTTAAACTGTGGTTTGAACCAAACAACCCTGTAATTAGGCGTTGATATCCATAACAAAGAATTGGTAATTAGAATACGAATAAGAAAAAAAAATAGGACCAATTTGCATTCATACACATAGTATAAAGATATTACAGTCAAACCGCATTAACATGAAATCGTATTAACGCGAAATTCCGCATAGCGTGAAATAAATGCCATTCCCCCTCAGATAAAGCTAAAAATTAGTGTTAAATCAATCGCTTAACAAGAAGAGGATTTAGACGAAATCCCGCATAAGAGGAAGAAAATTTTAAGGTTTTGAAGAAAAAAGGGAAAGAAAATCGCCATATTTTTACATGAAATTACTTTCCAAAGTCAAAAGATGTGAACTTGAATGCAAGCGACATGGATGACAGCGAAAAAATTCCTCTCCTTGTGTAGGAAAATCGAGAAAATCACGTTGCTTCAAAAAAGTACAAATTTGAACTGTGAACTATGCTTACAGTAAAAAGCTTGGATGAACAGTAAAATCTTCACCAACTGGCTGACAAACTTAGGCATAAAATTTCATTGCGAAAAAAAAAATGTCTAATTCTGGACATCTGTTCTGCCCATGTAGAGGTTTAAGGTCTAAAAGTGATAAAATGCTTTTTCACCTGTCAACACTGCAGCAAAAATCAGATGTTTGAAAATGCGCTGTCGTAGAGAAATACCTTGTATAGCTATTGCTTGTTTTTACTTATTTGTGTTTCTTGCTAGGGTTTACATTTTTGTGCCAGGGTACATTGGTTCCTATATTTTCTAAAACCCAAAAACAAAAAAAAAAACTTGTCTGCTTACACGAAATCCGGTAAAAGTTGAAATCGGTTAACACGAAATATTTTGGCGTCCCCGTCGAGTTCGTGTGAACGGGGTTTGACTGTATTTGCAACGCATCCTGTTATGGTATTTTTATTTCTTACCAATGTCCAAGGGCTCAAATGTCAAAATATAACCAGATACAAAAGGATTTTAACAATGTGTAAATTAAAAAATATATTCTGTTGTGAAACATATGATGCATAAAATTTCTTCACAGACAATGTTAAACATTTCTCTCTTATACAGGCCTAGGAACAAAATAAGCACCCAAAAAAGTAGAGAAAAGATACTTTAAACCATAAAAAAGAGACTAAAAGTAGACAAGCTCAGGCCTATTTTGCAGTAGCTCAGGGGCATGTGCCTTCCATCTTTTCGGGTAGAATAAATTTGACTAATCCATTAAATATTTTAATAGTATGAAAAAAAAACCTTTATAAGTATTGAATAAAAATCATACTATATTTGAAAAAAAAAAGTTTGCTCAACAATCGTAGTCGAGGCACTGACTGTGTGTTATATGCCAAAAGAGTGATATTCGAATCTGTACAAAAGAATACATTTTGCTTTATAACTAGCTCACTTCAGATTCAAGGCGCATTTTAATAATTTTATATTTCAATTCATTCACCGACGTTTCCCTGATAAGATCAGTAAGATGACAAGGTGAGTGTGTGCCTATGTGCTTAACATTTATTTCAGAATGCAAATTTGAATTGAGGACTGCTATTTGAACTTATAAGGAAAAAGGAAATAAACATGGCACATAAACAGCAAAACTATAACATAATGGGTAAATGGTACCAATGTAATCTGAAATGCATAATGGGTTCAGAAACAAAAAGGAACACTTGCTGTTAAATTCAAGTTTTAACATTATTCTATACAATAAATGCTATAATGTATAATTGCTCAATATATGTTGTCTAGTTAATGTTTTTTCCAAAAAACATGCCCAAGAGAATATATTTGGCGGAAACCCTGCCACATGAAATACAACTTATAAACATTCAATAAAAACCCATAGGTTCATTTATTAAGATTTAACACTGAACAGGATTAACATGACAGGATTAACACTGGATTAACATGAATTTAAAAAAGTATAACCCAATGACAACCTTAGAAATAACTTGAATGATGACAATTTGAATAAATTTGTGTTCTCCCCTCCCTCTCTCTCGAAAAATGCAAAAAAAAAAAAAAAAAAAAAGCAAAAGTATTGATAACATATAAAATTTAAATCTTACTTTAAATCTAGTATTTAAAAAAATTCTTCATTAATAGTTAAAAAACTAAAATTAATTTACTTAATGTATCAGAGATCAAGAGCAAACTATTAATTTCTTTTTCTTTTTTTTTTTTTGCTTTATCTTTTAAAGTTCTTAAATATTCTTTTTTTCTCCATTTGAAAAACAGCGATAATAAATATCATACAAATAAGTTGAGTTTCAAAATGCTATCTTAATTTAAAAACAAATAACAACCAAATAACTCGGTCTTTCAAATCTAAAATAATGTGAGCATTAATAAGCAAAACAAGAAAAGTTATTAAAAATAATTCATTCTAAGCCAGGAATATAGCTACATGATTTCTACAGTGGTTTGGTGTGATAAAACAGAGCCTGCGCAAAGGTCACCACGCCAAATGCTATAAAACTATGAAAAAACTTCAATTGGGCAAAAATATTGTCAACATGAAATTCTTAGAAATTTCCACAAAAAACAGAAATAAGATTTTTCCTCAATCCTCAAAACTATTATTACAAATTTTGTAATAAAAAAGTAATAAATTAGGAACTCAATATCTAATGCATTGGTTATTAAGTGTTTATTAAACTTAAGTGTAAACTGCATAATGAAAATAATAAGCACTTACAATGCATATTTTATAAAATTATTCCAGTTTTCTGACTCAAGTGAAAAAAAAAAAATATTCACCGTTAAAAATTTATTAAATTTAGTTATTAAAAGTTTTGGAATAAGGCTAAAACTTTTAAAATTTGGCTAATTGTTGACTAGCAATTAGAGATCTGCAGTGCAGGCTTTGGTAAAGTACTTCAAAAAATGATTTCTACACTCTGCAGGATGCAACTTCTAACACAGCTAACAGTTTTCTGCAAAGCATACAAAGTTTAAAGCTTTTCATTTATTTATATATATTTTTTAATGGATGCCTCAATTGCCAAATCGATTAACTCCACTTTTTAAAAAAATCCTCATTTCTGCTTTAATAGTCTTTTATCAATGCTTAGTATGTGAATTTATATTAAATTTGGGTTCGGTATCTTTCTGAGCATGTGATGGCAGAAAATGTAACTCGAGGGCCTATTTACTCTTATGGATAACACCATCTTCTTCAGAACTATTATCTACTTTTGTTTAATGGAGTTAGTCAATTTGTCAAGTGAGGCATCCAAATATCTCATTAGAAATTTTGAAATAACTATTTAATTTTAATTTATTCTCTTTTTCTAAATGATGATCAAACAAAAGTGCTAATTTCATTCAAGTTCAGTCTACGAAAAAGATTTATCAATAATTCATTAAGAATAGATTAAAATAAAAAGGCATTCTAAGCTGATATGATAAAAATAACTTCCACATTTAAAATTAATTGAAATACTCGCAGGATAGGAAAGGATTATAATTTCAATTTTGAGAAGAAAAAACTTTTTTAGCTAAGTTTTACTTCAGTTTTGAAACAAAACTGAAAAGAAAAGTTCCTCAAAATATCTAACAAAAATAATAATAAATTACGCAAAAGGATTGAAATCTGAAATACAGCAAGCAATTTTGTGCAACACATGTGGCTAAGTTTGCATACTTCTTTTTATTACTTCATTATTTTTAAATTAATTTTAAATAATAAATCAAATGTTAATTTGTTTCAAATATGGTACTTTCCTTAAAGTAAGTTTATTGCAATGAAAAAGCCATTTCATACAAGGATGTGATAGTTTTAAAACTTAATAATTGTATTATTTTCGGATGCAAAAGGATTGAAGTCTAAAATACAATAATCAGTTCTCTGCGAAGCTCAAGTTAAATCAGGGGTGCCCCCTCCCCCTTAGAAAAAGGGCGCACCACCGCTAAATTTTGCAAAGACCCCTAACCCCACAAAAAAAAAAAACCCCTCCCCCCCCCTAAAAATGAAAAAAAAAAAAAAACTCTCAAAACAACCCTCCTTAAAAATTTCAATGGCGCAGTCTGTGCCATGACCTCCCCCTTGGTCGGCACCCCTGGTTAAATAAATACCTTTGTGCATGAAAAGTAAAATAAGAAATAACAACGTTAAGTTGGCATAGTATTATTATTTTATAATTTTCAGTTCTGTTTTTTCAATGCTTTTCAAAAAATGTTTTATTTAAATTTTAAACAAATTAAAAATCAAATGCTTATTTCTTTCTATCCTAAAACTAAGTTCATAAAAAAAATTAAAGTAATAAAAAAAAATAAAGTAATAAAAAAATAAATAAAATTGAAATACATTATATTGCAATAAAAAAAAGCTATCCTACACTGGCATATGATTGCTCCAAAACTAAAAAATATTTGAAAGATGCAAAAAGAATGAAATATTACATGGAAATTAAGTTTGCAAAAAGAAAAAAAGATAATAAAAATAAAATTAAAATACATTATTGCAGTACAAGAAGCTAACCTATACTTCTATATGAGAGCTTCGAAAGTTGAAAATACATGAAATATTTGAAGGATGCAAAAAGATTGAAATCTAATACACAGCGGTCAATTTTCGGCAAAGCACGTGGCTCCGTGTTCGCAAACTTTTATTTTTCCATTACTTTATTTATTTTAAACAGCTTTTCAATAAATGATCTATTTTAGCTCACAACAAATTGAAAATCTAATGCTTACGCCTTTCCGATTCGATATTTCCCCGAAATTAAGTTCACAAAAAGAAAAAATAATAATAAACATAAAATAAATTATTTAAATAAAAAAAGCTGTCCTTCATTCCCATATAATAGCTTCCAAACTGAAAAAGAGTCGAAATATTTGAAGGATGCAAAGAGATTGAAATCTCATACACAGCGACCAATTCTCCGCGAAGCACGTGGTTCCATGTTTGCATGTTTTTATTCTTCCATTACTTTATTTATTTTTAACATCTTTTCAATAAATGTTCTATTTTAGCTCACAGCAAATTAAAAACCAAATGCTTATTCCTTTCTGATCAAATGTTTCCCTGAAATTAAGTTCACAAAAATAAAATAAATTATTACAAAAACAAAAGCTATTATTCATTAGCATATAATAGCTTCCAAACTGAAAAATAATTTAAATATTTGAAAGATGCAAAAAGATTGAAATCTTATGCACAGCGATCAATTTTCCGCGAAGCACGTGGCTCCATGTTCGCATACTTTTATTTTTTCATTAATTTATTTTAAACAGCTTTTTAATAAATGTTAAATCAAATGTTTATGCCTTTCCGATACGATATTCCCTGAAATAAAGGTCACAAAAAGAAAAAATAATAATCATAAAATGAATTATGAAAATGAAAAAAGCTGTCCTACATTTGCATATAAGAGCTTCTATACTGAAAAATAATTGAAATATTTGAAGGATGCAAAAAGATTGATATCTTATACACAGCAACGAATTTTCCGCGAAACACGTGGCTTGATGTTTGCACTTTTTTTATCATTTTAATCTTCGATTTTTTAACAGGTTTTCAACAAATATTCTATTTTAATTCAGAAGTAATTGAAAAGCAAATGTTTATCCCTTTCAAATTTGATACTTCCCCCTGAAATTAAGTTCACAAAAGCCAAAAAAAAAAAAGAAGAAAAATAAAACTACATTTGCACAATAAAAAAAGTCTATTCTGTATTGATAGCTTCTGAACTTTACAGCTTATCCTAGAAATGGCGACACAAAAGGCTTAAGGACTATCCCTCCCCCCCACAAGCTTCACACAATAGCTCTTTAAAAAAAAAAAAAAACTACACACACAGGGGAGTGGTTTATTGCACTACTCTCCATTGACAAAGCTCCTTTTTTTCCGCCATTTTTCTGATCATTGGAAGCGATCTGATTGGTCAAGCTGCGTACGTTTGCTAAACGAAATTCCGCGAACTGAAATCCTGAAATCGTTTCAACAAGCGTCAAAAGTAAGATTTTCGTAACAATCGCGGGGAAAAAAAAAGAGATTTTAGAGACTAAATCATGAAAATAGAGATTTAAGAGACACTCAAATAAAAAAGAGACAAATAGCTAGAAAGAGACTAGTTCCGAGGCCTGCTTATATATATATATATCTATTTGAGCATGTCAAAATTAACAGGAAATGTTTCTAAAAAAGAAGCAATGTGGGTAATTTTCAAGTTGTTAATAATTATAAACACTCTAAATTCAAAAAAAAAAAAAAAGAGAGAGAGAGAGAGTTTTTTGGGAGAATTCCATGTTTTGCCTCTATTAGATTTTGGGATTTTGAAATTGGGATTCCATATTGTATGTAAAATTAGAGCATACGGAGCAAGATAGAAGCATTCGGATAGAAAAACAAATGTAATTTTACTACCTATAAAATTAGTTTAGAGGAGCTTAATTTAATGTGCACATATGCAAAAGAGAAAAATTAATAAATTAAGCACTCACCGCTAATATCGTTTCTTCTTGTTGAGTGAAGCCAGTATCAATTGTAAGTAATTTTTTATCCCTGGAAGAATAAATAGAGCTTATTAATTAACCAACTTCAAAAAAGAGGTAGTTATCAGTTTATAAAGTATGCATGTTTTTTTTTTCTTAACTCATAATGCCTCACTGAGAAAACCAATTTTGATGTTTCTTTTTTTAATAGATAGAGGGTGGTCTAACTTAGGTCCATCAACTTTGTTGTCACAAAACCAGGGTTGGGTTTTGGACTGTCCTATACTGGTTCAGGACAGGACAGGTGGTTTTTACTGTCCGAAAGTGTCTTAATCTGTCCAAAACATTCTATTGCCAAAAGGGTGTAATCTAATCAATTTATATTTACTGCAATATTCGTAATGCATAAATATAAATATTAATAAGTTTTAATTAGTGAGAATTTGATAATATTTTTCTCTGAAACTTTCATTTAAAAATATTTTACTTAAAAAGATTGCCAATAACTTACTTATGTAGCAGTTGGTAGAGCTATGAAAGGAAAGTCACATCACTACCAAGACAACTAATTTTGGTTCCATTTATAACTCAATAGAATGTCATTAAATGTGTGAAATTTAGTACAAAAAGAGAAAAAAGCTCAATTTTTTAACTGGTCAGCAGATAAGTTTTACATGATGTTTCATCAAAAATTCTTTTTTGAATCATATATTAAAGAACAATAAATTAATGATTAAATGCAGTAGATCCTCGTTTTACACGGGTTTATTTTACGCAGTTTCGATTATATGCGGTTTAAGATTTGACACCTTCATTTTATTTTACGCAGATGAGTTTCGATTTTACACGGATGCTGCATTGCAAACAAATAAAATTTCCTTTTCTTTCAAAATCCCAACTCCTGAGATTGTAGATGACAAGTAATAAACTGCATTTTGACGTGTTAACTAGCGAGCTTTGGCAACTGGGGACATTTTTTGAGATTGGTTCCAGAGCACTTTCCAGAAGTAAAGTTATTAAACTGGCGCAATTTAGAATTCACAGAAAGAATTTTTAGAAGTGAGACAAAGGGAGAACAAAACCAATGAGAACATCAATGACACACAAGCAAGTTTTCACACTGAAAATTTTGAGCCATTCCTAGACAATAACAAATGATCCGATTTGTTAGTCTCGTCATGGAGATTAAGGGAATGATCATGGAAGCGTTAATGAACCACATTGAACTAAAGATAATTTTTTTTTATTGCATGCCAAAAGAATAACATAAACAGCTCTTTTTAATGAGCACTAAGTTAATTCATGTTTTCTTAATGCATGTTGAGCATATGCATTGGAATAAGTACACATTAAACTTATATTATATACATGTGAAATACACGCCAGCTCAGTCATTTCCAGCCAAGGACTGCAGTTTCGTGCTTATTAGCACTCATCAGCCCGGCATAGGAAAGTGACTGAGCTGGAGATGGAAAACCTCTTAAGGAAGATAAGAGTGCGAAACAAACTGGTAGCTAATGTAGAATTAGCAGATTTTAGTCACTTTCCTATGCCGGGCTGATGAGTGCTAATAAGCACGACACTGCAGTCCTCGGCTGGAAATGACTGAGCTGGCGGTGTATTTCACATATTTCTGCTTTAGCCCTGGCAAATGGGCGGTAATTTACTGATTATATTATATACTAGTGGCACCCGCACGGCTTCGCCCGTAATAGAAAAATTAAAGGTCTTTTGGTTCGCCTGTATATTTACAAATAATGTATGGTGAATTTTCTCGCCAATTGGCTTCTACCGACGTTACAGTTCCACGTTATGATAATTTCGCATCTCGCCAATTGGCTTGGGCCCATGTTACGTTTCCACGTTATGATAATTACATAATTTATGATAGTTTTTTTCTTAAAATTGGAATAAAAAAAGAACCACATCGAATATTCGAAAAATCGCTTCGAGGTGCACGCCCCCATGCTACAAACTAACTTTGTGCCAAATTTCATGAAAATCGGCCGAACGGTCTAGGCGCTTTGCGCATCACAGACATCCAGACATCCTCCGGACAGAGAGACTTTCAGCTTTATTATTAGTAAAGAAGAAGAAGAAAAGAAAAGAAGAAAGATAGAACAAATTCTTTCCCATTTTATTAAATTTCTGTGAAAAATGGGCTTAAAATTGGAATAGAAAAAGAACAAAATCGAATTTTCGAAAAATCGCTTCGAGGTGCACACCCCCATGCTTCAAACTAATTGTGTGTCAAATTTCATGAAAATCGGACGAACAGTCTAGGCGCTATGCGCGTCACAGACATCCGGACATCTAGACATCCAGACATTGAGCTTTATTATTAGTAAAGATATTTATCTACACTAGAATGTATTTTTTTTTTAAATCTACGGAACCTAACTCCTATGTTAACACTATTATTAAGTCTCAATTTACGGGGTTCGTTCTAAGCAGCATTTCCGTAGAACGTAACCCCCGCTTATAACGTAGGTCTACAGTATATACTTTTTTTTTTAATCTTGTACAGTTCCTTGTTTTAAAATTCATATCCACTATAATATTAAAATCTGTTCGCGTCCGTCTGTCTGTCTGTCTGTCTGAAGATCGATCTTCTCGAGAACCACTGCGAATCGGGAGTCAAACGAGATACCGATCAATTCGAAATTTTCCAAAGAAAACAATAGGACCAATCTCATAAATGTACGACTTTAATTAGCGGAGATATTAATTAAAACATTAATTAACATAACGTTATTCAGGAATTTTTATTTCTTTCCTGTTGCCATTTTGCATACGGGTGAGCAAATAAAATTCTAAAAATTGTTTTAAAAAAGATTTTTTTGGCTGCTGTCCAAATCTTAAAACAACGTTTCCATCTAGAATTTCATTTTAAATAAGTTTAAAATTCGTTGCTCTATTCGGACATTTATCGTCTGTTCTTTCTTATTTTTCACATTCAACGTTCTTAACTCTTTTCAGCATATGAAAAATGTTTCTTTAGTAATGTTTATTGATTGTAGTGTAAGTTTATCATTCACCGACCTCATATTTTGATACATTTAGGATGTGCGACTAATTATGTTTATTTTGTTGAACTTTTTACCGTCACATGCGCGAGTTTTTGAATTGTAATAAATCTCTTTTTCCTTCCTGTTTCGATTTTTGCAATACAGTTTGTATCGTTAAAAGAACACGTTAAATTAAGATTCTTTGGATTTCTTTAAGTGAAACAGAGTTGAACAAAAAAGATTGTTTTTAAGGATTTTAACTAAAGCTTAATTGGAATCTGATGACTTGATATTAAATTAATGCTTATTGGTATTTAATAAGTCTTGGTGCTTTAGTTTCACGTAATCAACAAAAAAGTGTGTGCCATTTTATGTAAAAAGCAGATTGTAATTGTACATAAATATTTCAGATATATTCTATCAGATTTAATTCAGTTTAAAGTGAGCACATATTATAATTGAGAATGCATATATTTTCATCTTTTGTGCTAATTGAAGATGCTCATAACTTGTGTTATTGATAAATATGATTAACGTTAAAGAGGTTTTTGCAAAAAATATGTTCTGCTGGTGTTTTGCAAACCTTGCATTACGCGTAATTATTTACTCCTTAGCGCTTTAGAAACTGATGTCAGAATAATACAAAAACATCAATTGAACAGCTCTATCATTTTTTAAGTAGCCCGTGCAACGCCGGGCACGCAGGCTAGTCTTATATATTAAAATGAGCAGTTCTTGTGGGTGTGTGTGTATATATATTTATATTTTGTATTTCGAAAACAGCTCTAACGATTTGGATGAAATTTTGGATTAAATTGTAGTGTGTGTATTTGTATGCTGTAGCGTGTTAATCTAAGTGTTTTTTCTGTAAAAACGCAATTTTTCACAACAACAACAACAAAAAAAAGTTTTTTTAATGTAAAGTTGAATTAAGTTAAGCCTTGAAAATAACTGTGAATTGACACATAAGGCAGACAATTTGCAATTATAACAATGAAAATTTGTCTGTGCTAGCTTTAAAATTTCAAACTTGCTTAGGATTGCCAGGCTTGGCTGATATTAGTCACTTTGGCTAATTTAAATCCCATTTGGCTGAAAACAAATTCAAAAGCATTATGTAAGTCGATGTTAGGCCTTTTTTTTTTTTGTGAAAGTATTGCTTGACTATCTTATTTTATTTATTTTCTTTTTTACACTTCAAACAGGTTTATATGTTTTTTAAATCACGCATCTAAATTTTATTTCGAAAAAACATGTGTCTTGAGACTTTTTCGAAATTGTTGAATTGGTTCATGGATCATCAGCTTTTGTGGATAGCATGCTTTGTGTAGCATTTTCTCGCGTAAAGTGACCAACTATGCTAAAAGTACTTATTCCAAATGAAAATTTTGATTAGGATAAATCGTAAATCGCAACATAGTATGGAAGGAAGTATTAGGCTCTAAGTTCAAAATCTTATAGTTAATGGCATGAAAATCGTATAGTGGAAACAAAAATGTAACAGGTAGTTAAAAACAAATGTCCACTTAAGAAATAATTTTCATTATGAAAAAAAATGCCGGATCTTACCTTTATTTTAAAAGATAAAGCACTCCAAATTTCTCTACCAAAAACTGAATACATAAATTAAAACTTTAGAGTGAAAATATTAACATATCATATCAACAACAATTGAATCGATTATTGCAAAAAGAACATAAGTCGCATTTTTTTCAAAATTGAGTCAGCTGTGGTTTTCCCATATTTGTATGTAGAGACATCAACCAGTGTAGCAAGGAAGTCAATAATTGTACAACAAAGCACTTTATTTAGGGGTCACATTTTTCGTTTAGGGCAGAAACTGCACAAGTCCCGGACTTATGCCCTTTCTGCACTAAACGTGAAAGAAGAAATAGTAAGACGTAATGGCAAGATCATAGAACTAGAATTTTTGGCGTAATGAAGTAAAAACAAATAACTCCTTTGATCTAGCATAATTTTTGTAACGGTAGGTTCATCAGTTTGGAGGGTTAGGAGAGATTCAAAATCACAGAATCGGAATGAAATTCGCAAATTTCTCAGGGTTTTTTTTTTTTACATTACTTTGAGAACTGTGAAAAAACTATGTTTTCAGTGACATATACGCTGGTCAAAATCAAAACAACACTGCAGGAGGCTTTTCTTAGAAATACCACTGAAGAAATTTGACAAGATTGCTGATGACTTTCCTTTGAGAGGACATTTCTTTGTCCTTTACGACCGGGATTTTAGGACTGCAAAACGAATGTTAAACAGATATGACAGATTATTACCATGTGAAATCCAATCTCTTATAAGTGAAATTCTGAAATTACATCAAGGTTCAACATCAAATCTGTTGAAAACAATGAATTCTGTAACTGCTAAAACAGGCGCCCTTCATTTTTTAAGAGGATTTATCTCCCAAATTGAGATTTTGGAAGAAGATTTTACTGGGCGACAAATGTTTTCAATTATCAACATTCATGATGCTTAAATATTCGATAGAGCATCAAAGGAACGATTTCAGACTAGCTATTTCATAGACGGTTTTCAAGAGAAGATTGCAAAGTAACTCTTGTCGGATGAACTACCTTTGCCAATATTGAGTATAAAGGGAAAATTTTCATATTGTTGGACGACATAACAAATATCAAGATGATTATTCAGTGCAATTTTGAACATAATCATACTAATATGTACATCGAACTTGGTACACAAAACTGTACAAAAGAAGGACAGAAAAAAGATTTCCATGGAGGATGTACTTGATGATTATGAAAAAAGTTTTATACACATGTAAAACTTTTGCTTTTTATCTCAGTTTGTTAGTTTTATATTTATTAATTTTTTATACTAGACTTTATTATTTCACTAAAACAAGACGAGAGAAAGAGGAAAATACACAATGTATTTTCTTAATATAATGAATTTATGAATACAGACTTCACTAATTATTTTTGTCACTTTGTTATATTATTTTTTACCATCACAAATCACTTTGAAACAAATATGTTTCACTTTATTTACATTTTCATCACAGAAATTTTAGAACATAGTGTTTGATTCTTGACGTTGAACGTAGCAGTGGGTCGCATGGATTAGTTTTACGGGTTGTGTTTTAGAGCATTAGAGTTCCCCTAGTTCTTTATATTATCGCCTGATTAAAGATCTTTATTTTCTAAAACGTTCAACAAATTAAGATTAACTCTGATAAATTTAATAATTAAGTTTTTACAAGTGATGGAAACAAACTCGGAAGCAATTATATTGCAATTTTTGAGTTGGCGTGGTAAAATCAAGAATGTGCAAGTTCGCTAATACAGTATATAAAATATAAAGTGTTGAAAATAACAGTAAATTCAAAATGAGGGATGTACAAGTAGTAAAATCACATTGAAAAAAAAAAGACGAGTGGCTGCTACAGAAGTGGAAGCAATGAGATTTTAAAATTCAGATTTGTTTTTGCGATCATTCAATTTTCCTGTTTTAATAGCTTTTACTGTTAAATCACTCAAGATTTTTAATTCTCTTTAAGTTACTGTTAATTTCTCTTTGCCCAGGAAATTTCTCCATGACTTTAAATAAATTTCCATGACTTTGAATAAAAATTTAAATTTTTCATGACTTTTCCAGGTTTGAAATTAGATTATATTTTTCCCACGACTTTTTAGGATTTCCATGATTCATATGAACCCTGCTGTAGGTGCTAATATTAAGTTTTTTTGACCACTCAAAATTGAACAAAAAATTGTTCAGGTCAAAAAATGAAATTTGGGAGTTAGGTGTCCTTGCAGAGATCTTTCGGGGAAAAAAAGTTTGTTCAAATCAGACAATTCTTTCAAAATCAATTAGGGGGAGGGGGGGGGCAGACAGACTGACCAACACATTTTCCCATCTCAACACCCTGCTTTTTAATTTTTCAATATTTATTTCATCAATTTTTGACTTCCTCTTGTTTTTAGCGGTATTTCAAAGATGCATTTAGCCTTTTTTCAAGCTTTTCCTCTTTTTTTGACGTTTACTGGGAAAGAAGGCTAAAAATGGAAAGAGTATTTCTACAAATGACTGTATCTTCTTTCCTAATTGCAGTAGAATGAAAATTTTAAAACCGCTGTAAAGTGAAAAAATAGAATTTTTTATTGATATATTATGTGAAATCTCACAGATTAAGGTTTCAAGAGGGTTCTCGCCATTGGGCTAAGCGTGAGAATATTATAAAATACTTACATAATGTTATCCTTCATATAGGACCATGCTTTTTGACCATATCTTGATTGTCTACCACTGATCTGGAAAACAAAACAAATTAGTATAAGTAATGGTTATGAGCTAAATTTAATATTGGTTTTGTAGTTTGAAATAAATAAATAAAGCAAGCTGTGAATAATAAAAGCCTTTTAATAAACTTAGCAATCTGTGGTTATTAAGGGTGGTTGTGGGTTCATGAAAAAAAGAGAGAGAAAATCAAATGGGGGGGGGGAGGTTGGGGAACCTTTTTTTTTTAAACTAAGACAACTAACACTTAATTATACAAAATGTCTGCATATGAAAAAAAGTTACGCCGAAGAAATTGAAATTATGTCTGTGGCTGGCCTGCAACCAGCAGATCCCATAGCACCTACATAGCACCATATCAAAAAAATCAAAACTCACCAGATTTTCTTTGTCATAGTGCGGAAAAGTTGTGATCTCCCATTATTAAAATGCATGCAAAATCTAAAAATTCTAGGTCAGGAGTTGATCCAGTTTTTTTTTTTTTTTAAATACTTTTGTAAAAAAGAAATTATTGTGTATTTCCCTTTTTTTTTCTGAAAAAAGTTATATCAGGCAAAAATTCAAATGTATGCAACAGTTAAAAATTTAAATGTAGACAATGTTTTTTTTCCTCAGAAAAATATCTGATACGATACTTTTTGATCATGTTTTGCTGAAAATCCTGACATTCATTACCAAATTGATCATAGTTGAAATCCATGATTTCCCATCACTTTTCAGGTGCAAGGACACCTTGTTATTTAATTTAAAAGTATTTGATCATTAAAACAAAATAAACCAGCGCTTCAAGTTTGAAACAGCGCTGAAGGTCAAGACTCTAAAATTTTCTGCACTGAAGGTCAAGACTCTAAAATTTTCTAAGTGGCCAGTAGCCACTATAGATCTAAAAAATATAGTAGCCATCACGGTTTGACACTATTATAACAAAATAAAAAGAGATCCTTGCTCATTCTAAAAAAGAATTACTTAATACTTTTTGTTTACAAAAACATGCATTTTGGAAAATTAAAGTTAAAATAGTTTTTTTTTGAATTGTGTCAAAACAAATGAGAAGTTGGCAGGAAACTGCATTTTAGATGAAATAGTTTTTATTAATTCATAGCAAAGCCTCCAAAGCAATGGGGATCAAATGCAATTATACAGACAAAATTTCAATTTTCAAGAAACCATTAATTTAAAAAAAACATGATTTATGACACATTTTATGTTATTTTCAATGGTTGCGTTGAGATAAGCATCTAATTCTGTTTTAGAAATTTAGCCAATCAATAGTTTTGTCTATTTTGATCTTGCGAATGAGCAAACATGAATTGATTATTTCAGAAAGGGTGTAAGTTCAATGGATTCCGGCAGGACTTGCGCCTTTTCTGAAATAATCAATTTACATGGTGACTAGGGGGCCAAAAATTTAAGATAATAGATTTTTGAATTTGTTGCATAAAAAAATTATAAATAATTAAAAATTCTCAAAATATCACAATTCAGATGAAATGTTCAGTTTTAAGCGCATTAGAGTCTAAAGCAATGAGGATAAAATAATATTCTGAAGATACAATTTGAAGGAAAAAATTTGGGTTTTTCAAGAAAATAAGAGTTTTCCAAAGAAAGAAAAGAAAGAAATTTTGGCACATTTTGTGTTATTTTCGAAAGTTTGCATAGCAATAAATGTCCAATCTCATTTTTGAAAACTTAGGCACTTAAAGAGGCTTATCTACTTCCATCTTGGAAATGATTAAAATGGCAACTACACCAAACATTAAGAAAAAGAAAATACAGCATAGGATTCAGCAATTCGCGGTTTGACTTTTCGCTATTATAGAGCATGGAACTAATAAAAATATGAATGAATTTTATTTGTTTGCCTCTTAGAACAGTATAGTAAACATCAAAAATGTAAAAAATCCCACCCCAATAGTGGATGCAAAGATATTGTAATTTTCAAAATGAAGGTTTCAAAAGTAAAAAAAAATTAACATAAAAAATCTGAATGCACTCCCATGAAGTTTTAATAAACTAATAATTTCAAAGCTCTCTCAGTCAAAAATTATCTTCTAAATAATTCCAAGTCATTTTTTCCTTATAGAAATAAGTAACACTTCCTTGAGTTAAATCAGTGAATTTTTTGAGAGTTCTTCACAGAGTACAAACAATACTGTAAATATTTTTCATTTTTTCTTTGTGTTCAGTAAACAATGAAAATTGATGTTTATTAAATTTTGTCAAATGAGCTGAAGTGTGCATCATGACTTCTTTTTACGCCAATTAAATGATAATAGTGCCTTGGAGAAAGCAAGAAAATGCTTAAAATATTTTCACTCCCAGTTTGTCGCAGACCAATGCAAAAAAAGCATAAGGATTAATTTTCCTAATTTGAACAACTAGCATTCTCGTGCCCGGCATTGCTCGGGTAATAGAATTAGCAGGGGATAACACTGCTTGGTGCACCTAGTAATGAAAATCCCATGTAATAATTACTTATTACTTATATTTTTTCTAATTTTAGGAGGGTTGATGTGTGTATATATATATATATGTCTATATATATAATGGCAGGCATGAAATTTGGCAGGCATGTCCGCATGATTATGAAAGTATCCACTAAGAAAAGATTTTTCGAAATATCAATTAGGTCGAGAGAAATTAATCAAAACCCCTTAATTTCTGAGAAATTAAAACCTGTAATTGAAATTTAAATCCCTTATTTTTGAAGGCTTTCCTCCATTCAAATCAGTATTCAGTACTTCATCTCAACTTTTAGTCGCTATATATATATATATATATATATATATATATATATATATATATATATATATATATATATATATATATATATATATATATATATTGTTACAAATTCTGTAAATAGTAATTATTGTAGTAACGTAACCTGTAAATAGTTTCTCGTAATGAATATACAACCCCTTAACATATGGCTAAAGTATACAACCCCCTATTCTTTTTTTTCTTATTTCATTCACTGATTTTATCAATGAAAGTGTAGTTGTAGAACGTTGTAGCATTTTCTGGAATCTTTGAGAGATTTCTTTTCGGTGTGCATATAAGCCGTTAGCGATGGATAAAAAGTGAGTTTCGATTGAGATTTCGAACTGAGAGCGTATTTGCTCTGTTTATTGCGAGGCATTTCGCTGTGTTGTTTTCGTATTTGGAAGTAAATACGTGTGTAAACGTTGAGTTTACAGTGTTGTGTGATAATTGCTTAATTGCTGATGAATAATTTAGCAGTTGTTAACTGTTTCTCCTGTACATAGTGTAAATAAAGCTCCTGTGTTTTTATCAAGAACTGTGTCTTCATTTCAAGAAAGTGGAAGTCGTACCGAATCCGTTACAATATGTATATATATACACACACAATAGATAACTCTCTAAATATGGTAAATAGTGCCAAATTGAAAATACATTTGAAAAATAATTTTTTTTCACCAAATTTGCTGTCAACTTGGCGATTTGCCATTCGCCAGGTTGGCGACAAATCTTGGCCAAAAGCTTGGCGATGTATCTCCAAATTACCACTTCTCTTGAGTTTGCATTGAAATTAACACTGATTTCCCCCCAAAAGGTGTAAAACTCCCCTTTTGGAACATCCCAATACAACCAAAAGGGAAGGTTCACAACTAGACCCCGCATGGAGTCGACATACCAAATTTTTAACTTTCTACGACATACCTTTTATAGTTCTGCGAGATACATACATACATACAGACGTCATTAGAAAACTTGAGGTAATTGATTCGAAGATCATGATGATGTATGTTTTGGATGTCCATATGCTCTTAAGTACATATGCATGTGCTGTAGGGCCAAAAAACAGCAACTCAGCATTCATTCGGGGGTGAGCAAAATGGAAATTTAGGACGATATTTGAGTGAACATTTTTCGTTAATATAATACTTCCTTTACTATGTAAAAGGAAGTAAAAATGTCATTACATATTGTAGCATTACGCACTGTATTGTATGTTATGTGCATACTTATTGTATAACCACTTTATTTTTTTGATTAAATGGTATACTATTTGCCTAAAGTGTGTTTGCTTGGAAACTCAAAAATCCAAACAACCTAAGGTCCCAATCAATTCGTGTTTTTGACATTGCGCTGTATTTATGAATTTACTGAAGTAAAATTGCTTTTAGTTGTATTTTAAAGCTGAATGAAAAACATATTAGTAACAGCTATATATATATAATTTAAGCAAAAATAAAATTAAACCAGTAATTCAATAAAAGGAAAGAAATACCTTATTAGCAGGAGTATATATTAGTCTAAATCTTTCCAAGAGATATTCTATATTCCTTTCAGCATCTGCAGTGCATACAGGTATTCTATGCACATTAAAGCAACGGCATAAATATCTCATTACAGGATCAGGACAGGTGAATAAGTCGCGGATGAATGACCTGAATCCAACTTGCCTACAGTAAAAGAAAAATAAAACACTCATTAGAATGACATCTCACTACTGAGAATCTTCCATTTTAGTGCATCCAATGTAAGAAAAATGTAATGTTCATTTGCTATTCCATCGATGCAATGTAGTTTTAACACCTGTTAGAAACTGAACTTTGAAATACAATATACATAATCTGTCCAACAAATACCCGAACTCATGCAATCTAGCGGCCATGACGTGGACTATACTCCCTCTGTCGGCGATAGTTGCCCGACATCCAATGAGCTGTCAGCTAGGCAGATTGCCAAACTGAGCGCATGTTGCAAGTTATATAGTTCCTGTTGTTCTTGTTTTTACTGTTCGCAGGGGTCAGAGTGGTGATTTCAAAAATTTTAGGAAGCAATTTTGATAAATTTTAGGACATTTTTAGGGCAACAAATAACAAGTTTTTTTTTAACTTAAATGCAATTTATATGCTTGATTTTCATAGGGGATGATAAAAAGTTTCAAAATCAATCTTGATAATTACAAGAGAATATATTCAATCTTTTATTCTTTAACACAGTGACCAGTATGAAGTATAAATATATACTACATAAAAGTAGGATACATGTATGTCCAATTGCTTCTTTATTTGCCTTGTTCTTGTTGAAAAACATATCCTTAATAAGGAGGGATTAAAAGTAGGGTGAGGGAAAAATTTATTACATGCTTAACTTTTATCAGGTAATTTGATACTTTTTGATACCTCAGAAACATCAAAATATCCTTGTAAATGCATATAAATTATTTAAAGATGCAAATGAATATTTTTTCTTTAAGGCAACTAAAACTAAGAAAACCTCAGCTTATGAAATTTTATATTGTAGTGAATTTGGAACAAAAGTTTTGGATTGCTTCATCATAACCTATTTCTTTTCAGGGGAAGGCAAAGAACATAATAAAATTTAAAATACAGTCGGACCTCCATATATCGAACTTCCATATATCGAAATTTTCTATATATCGAAATCCTAGCACATTTCCATGTTCATTACATAGAAAATTTGTTTCTATATATCGAAAAAAATCTCTATATATCGAAATTTTTCTTGAGACATTCGTAGATTTTTTTTTCCACTTTAGACTGTTTATCTCATGAAAAATGAAGGTTAGGGAAAAAATTATGCTCACTAAGGTTGCTATGAAACTCATAAGGAATCTGGGGTTGAGGGGTGTGAAGAAAGGTCGTTGTTCCGTTCTGGAGTTCTTAAATTCCGTCAAGTTCATTTCAAATCTTAGTTGTAACCAGTAACACTGTAAAATCAGTTTCAAGTTTGATTATCATTTTTATTAGTCTTTTAGCTTCAGTAAAAATCATTCAGGTTAAGTAGATTGGTTTTTTACTTTTTTGTCGATTACATTGTCAAAACGAAAATACCCTAATGTTGCGGATCAAGTTGAATTGCCGAAGAATGAAGATGTATGAAGGCGCAAAGGTGTAATTTCTGTTATTTTTTTAATTCTTAACTTTCGTTTAATCCGATGCTCAAATAAATTAGAAATTGGGTTTCATACAAGAAAATTAGCTTTAATTTTAATGTTTTAGGAGATTTTTTATGATAAAAACAGGTTGTTTCTATATATCGAAATTTCCATATATCGAATTTTTTCCCGGCAATTTGCTATTTCGATATATGGAGGTCCGACTGTAGCTTGATTTTTCAAGTTACTTGTCAACCAATTATGTCTCACCAGATCAGCATGAGATAATACCTGTGAAAATCCTTGATTCTCAATATTAGAAGGATAATGTACAAACAAAACAAAATGCTTTTTATTGATCGTTTTCTGCATGGCATCATGTGCTGATTTTGCATATCTTTCTGTCTGTTTTTTCCTAGCCACAAGGAAGAGAATTTTGTTTTCCGTGGCATTTTAATGAAACAAATTATTATTCACATTTTAAAGAAAAAAAGGTAGTGACAAAATAAAAAAATTATATGTACAAGAAATAAATTTAACTTCACTGAACAGAAACACAAAGCAAACTGACTCTTTGAACAGGAAGAACAAGCTAATGCTCAGACTACAACACAAGATAAGCACTATAAAAACTAAATAATACTTACCATCTGGGAATAATCAATTTAAATTTTGCTCTAAATGTATTTTTTGAACCAAGTGTTTGTATTTATGTTCTTATTTTATTTTATATCTTTTTGGCAGAAGAGAAATAACTTCAAGAGTTACTAAGTATAGATAAAACAAACAGCTTTATATTGAGCATCTGTTTTGGTTAATTGCATCCCCCACTCCCTACCCATCTCCAGAAAAAAAGCAGCAGCACCATAGGTTTTTCTTTCTTTATTAGAAACAATTTCTTAGTGTCTACAAAGTTAATTTTGTCCTAAAATACAGGCATATCGTGATGGTTTCATTTTTAGGATGAATTTCATTTTTCTGTGGAAGTAGGGAATAAAATGTGAAACTTTTATAAATTTTATGACAAAACTCAAAATTTTAAGAATTTTAGGACAACTCCTACCCTTGTGTTTGTTGAAAATGGAAATTGATGAAATCACGGAAATTGGTGAATTCAGTTTTTAATTGTTTGAGAGATTGTGTGCGACGAAATTTGACTCAAGGCGATGGATGGATCCTTCACTATGACAATGCATCAGCACATTCAGCATTGATTGTTTGCTAGCACCATGCGACTTTTTCCTATTCTCAAAATGTAAAAATGTGATGAGGGGACAACACTGGGAAGATATGGATTCAATAAAGCGAGAAATGACAAGACGCCTAGCTGCTGAGGATTTTCAAAGGTGCTTTAAAGATGGGATAAGTGCATAGCAACAAATGGAGAGTACTTTGAAGAGAACAAAATCAATGTGGACTAAATTTTGCAAAATAAAAATTTTTATGGCCTCAGTTCGCATATTTATTGGACAGACTAAGTAATGTTCTAACTTAAGTTTCACCTTTTTTGTAATTCTCAAGACTATCTACTAAAACCAGTGACAATGATGACAAGAAGCACAGTTTGGCCCAAGCACTGAATACCAAAGCTTTGGTTGATTGTCAGTCAGAGATTCAGACAAAGGTTTGGCTTCTACATACATTGAGCTTTAAGAATCAAACATAGAATAAATCAGAGATGAGAGTGGTAAGAGAGCAAAAAGGATGAAATCCAAAAGTTCATTACAAAAACATGCAGGAAGGAATATATCTAAAAATTCATCAAATAAGCTTCCAGAAGAGATGACACCCGAAAATTCAACAAAACGGTGTCTGATTTACCAATTTTAAAGATACAAAGAAAACTTTCTCTTCCTAAATTGTTTCAAATATTTCCAAAGAACTTCTTAAGATTGCACATATTGTTTGTTCTCAAATGATAGTATTCTTCAAATTTCAGTTATAAAAAGCATCAGGACTTTGTCTTGGATACAAAGAAAAAATAACAGGTGCGTTAACTAAGTACTTTAGCCTATATTTAAGAAAAGAATTTATATTAAACCTGTAACAAAACTCATCACTATAAAAATATTTAAAAATCTTTCTGAGCCATTTTTTCTTCAGTTTTTAAAATTTGACTATGTGCTATGCAATACAATGAAAATTGGATACTTTAAGAAACATCAGCTTTCAATCAAAAGATGAATTAAAGATCACTGAAGTTACAACATTAGTTGATGACTATATAGTATGACTTCACAGTAAGAAAACTATGAAATCCCAAAAACTTTCACACACAGACCATTTGGGATTCTCTAAAAATATTTTACATGTTTTCTTAAATGCATCAAAAGAATGAACATGCAAAATTTTGTAAAAACTCAAGCATGGTGTCAAACCACATTTATTTTTTATTTATTTATTTATTTATTTTTTTTTTTTTGGGGGGGGGGGGGGTAGGGTTAATTTTACATGGTATGAACAAACAACTAAAATAATGTTAATAAATAAATAAATTACTTAAGTTATGAACAAAATGAGCTGAGTTGTGGTGGCATATTATAAAGTACCTCAATACCTTTCAAAATAATTGAAACATTTTCAGGATGCAAAAGGGTTAAAATTTCAAAGAAGGCATGTAGTTTTCAGCAAGGCACCCGTTTCTATGTTGTAATGTTTCCACGTTTATGTTAGAAATTGCGATGGATGTAGATCAAGGGAGAAAATGGGGATTGGAAATATAAGAACAATTAGTATCTTTCCAAATTTATAAAAAGTATGGGGTCGCTCTGAGTCTGAAAAAGCGAAGCAAGGAGGAAAACTTCACAAAACAAACATAAAAAGACAGAATCTCAATAAAAGCTGGAAAATTTTCATTCCTGAATAAATGTATAATACATCCTATTATAATCTATATATTTTCCTTCCTTTCTCAGTGGCACGACAGCCCTGGGTGGGCCCTGGCCTTCTCAACAATTTTCTTCTACACCTCTCTATTTTCGGCCATGGCTTGCCAATTTTTCACTTTTATAGTAGACAGATCCTTTTCAAGGCAATTAACCCATCTGAGGTTAGGTCGACCCCTTGTTCTGTAGGTTTAGCTAAGAATATTTTGTTTTTTGATTGCTCTTTATTTAATCTTATAACGCAGCTTGCCCATTTGAATCTTTGGATTTTTATGAATTTGACTACATCAGGTTCTTTAAAAGCATGATACAGCTCTAAATTAGAGCACCTGTGCCAAATTCCATCAACCTCCTTTCCTTCAAAGATGATCCTTAAAATACGGCCTAATCTATATGTTTTAATATTCTTAATTTTATGCAACATTTTCAGCTTATCTTGAATTTTTAAAATTAATATCACCAATTAAAAAGATTGATTTTTTCTTTGCACTGGTACAACCAGAAAAGCAGATACCTCGGTTTTTTTTTTTTTTTTCGAATAAGTAATATAAGCATTATTTGCTAATATTAAAAACAGATTCTCCAATTAAGTTGATCTTTTGACATTCTTAGTGTAATACTTTTAAATTTAAGGTAAATTTGTAAAAGTAAATAAATATAAAAATTCAGCTTCTAAAATTTTTTTTTTTTTTTGATAATTCTTTGCATGTTTATAAACTAGGGTTCTTGTTTAGCATCTTGATCAATGACTATGAAATTGGCTAACACTTGCTAAAAGATTATAAACTGAAATCCTGAGACTAAAATTCATTTTGAAATCACTAAATGATTTATTAATTGTAAAAATTATTTTAAGTAAAACTCTTGAACAAGTCACACTGAATTTGGCTGCAACGTAAAAAAGAAAAAAAAATTAGACTTTTTTTTGGGGGGGGGGGGAATAGAAATAGTCACATTTTTTCAAAAAAAGAAAAAAAAAAATCATTTTTGCAGCATACAAATAAATATGGGGATAATGAGGGTACTTAGCAGCTACTCTTTTAAGGCATACCTACATATTATACTTCAAAAAAATGGTTCTCTCTAGTGTAATTGTCATAGAATTCCCCTCCTTGGGGAGAAAATTGTCTTCAGTACGAATTCTTATGAACTATATGGAGTCAGTGGCGCCGACTCCATGGGGCCTGAGGGGGCCCGAGCCCCCTCAAAAAAATTTTTGAGGGGGCAGAGCCCCCCCAATAATTTAAGAAAATTATTAGTTATTTAATGCTTTCTAAACTCACAAATTTGTCTCAGTATTTTTTATTTTCCTTGTTTGAAGATAGTAATCTTTCCTTGTTTGAAGTACATTGTAAAATACATTCAGCAATGAGTTACAACAAATAATTTTTATGGTTAAAAGCAGGTTAACTGAAAACGAGTGGTGTGAATAATGATAGTGTTACGGTGCTGCGAGCGCTTAAATTTGTCCCAGTGTGCGAACCTGCGGATAGTCTGTCCGATCAACAATGGGATGCGATTGAACAACTTTCATAACCACCGAGATATTTTTGATGAATTGGATATTCGACCAGACGTCAACGACTTCAAATTCAGTAATCTAGTCAGGCGGTCGACATTCGTACCTTTCTAAAGACAGCCCTAATATTGGTATTTAAAGCAAGTTTAAAAATCTCTGTAATAGAGAATTAACTACATACAGAATGTTAGATTCAAAATTTCGAAATATTAGTATTATTTTATTACCGTATTACTATAGTACTGCATTAGTTATTTTCAAATACTTAAATATTTTTAGGGTATAAGCCTCTATAAAAACCCGCTATTTACATACTATGTTAACTTTATTAAACAAATTAACTGTGGGATATTATTTTTATTTAATGAACTCTGAGCCTTATTCAAAGTTAATCAAAGTGCGACAGCAATATCTTATGCTTTATTTTTTTTAATGATAGTTTATTTAAGTATAATTTCAATCTTTTCATATATATATAAATTCACTATTCTGTAATAGTCTAAAAACAAAATTATTATACTATAAATTAAACTATTTTTTTACGAAAACACCGTACATGTGAGGTTTTCTTTTTCCTTTTTTTTTTTTTTTTTGTTTTTTTTTGTTTTTTTGTTTTTCGTTTTTCAAAGCCAAAACATGTGTCGAGTTAGCGATAGTAGAGTTTTCGGGGTTCTAATGTTGATAATATATTACTCTAAAATGCTTAAAAAACTGTAAAACTTACTTTCTCCATCTCCAATTTAGAAAATTTCCCGGGGTTAAACCCGCGGCATGCCCCCCACCCTCCCAATATTTTTTTGTATTTAGGCGCACTGGGTATTTAGGCTGTATTTAGGCGCACTTCCATGCAAGTCAAGTGCCCTACACCTTATAGCAATGCCTAGCCACGGAACTGCACGACTTCCCCCAAAATAGAACTGCAAAAATGTCCCACACTGAAGATAAG
This sequence comes from Uloborus diversus, assembly GCF_026930045.1. Lineage (NCBI taxonomy): Eukaryota > Metazoa > Arthropoda > Arachnida > Araneae > Uloboridae > Uloborus > Uloborus diversus. The sequence continues at coordinate 145,092,189 of NC_072735.1, read as the reverse complement.
TGACATGATCTAATTGAACCAGAAAATTTGTATACAAATTCTTAGATTGACTTTGAAAACGACATGCCACATATTGTTTGTTAGTATGAATCACATACACCAGAAAATATATAAATTGGCATTTTCAAGGTTCAAAATATCTGAACTTTTTTTTGGGGAAAAGTTGGGGGGGGGGGGAGCGCCGTGGGAGTTCATAACCCCAGGACCACTGGTGACGTCTAGCCCCCTCAATAATTTTTGCAAGTCGGCGCCCCTGTATGGAGTTCAACTCTCCCCTGGTATTGGTGGATGATGAAAAACTGGCACTATCTTTTAAGAAGATAGCGAAACTTTTTGATGATTGATGGAAAAAACTGTTTTAAAACATGAGAAAATTTTTTAAAACGGGAAGTGGATGTAAAAAAAACGGTAGTCTTCAGATAAAAACAGTAGAGTTAGCAAGTACGCTGTGTGCTTACAGAAGAATTTCAGAGACAAATATGTTCAACACAGTAATGGAAAGGATCATAATTAGCGGGAGTTCTTTCAGCTTGAAGGGGATTCTCTCTAATGTTTGAAAGAGCCCTCTTCAAAAACTGCTAAGTTTTTGGTCTCCTGTAGGCGGCCCATTAAGTTCCAGGGTCCTGTTGTAAAAAATATCAGTTTACTTATGTGTTGACCCTTAAAGAGCTTATGTAACTTAATTTAAAAGTTTAGTATGAAATTTAAGTTTTCAATGAAATTTTGATAGATGGCACTATGTGTGATGCATCAATTTAAATGAATTCAATTATTTTCAATCATACCGGAAAGAAGGCATGTTTTCTTCTTCACATGAAATGCAGTTGGAGTGTTTGGTTCATCCTAGCACATTTTCATCTTTAAAACTCGTCTGATTTTTTTTTTTTGGGGGGGGGGGTGTCGGCACACTCAGAATTGCGTTTCAAGTTACAGGTAACATTTTCTCTGTACATGATTAATTACATTATTAATGATTAATTATATTATTATGAAATTATTACTGTAACATGATACTTTATTTTCACTCTGCCAGATTAAGATAGTTTGAGAGTTTCACACATCATAGCTGAATAGTGATGGTATTCCATACCCAACAGGCCCTCCAATTCCGCAAGGCTTGCATGCTCTATATAGCTGCTAGTGATACTAATGTTCTAAGAATATTATCAATAGAATAAGTAAAGTGGCAGTCATGCATACAGCTTCTCATTCTTTTGATATCACGTAAGTGTTGCATAGACTTTTTTTTATTGTATTTATAAGAAGTGTGCAAGATCAAAAAAAAAAAAAAAAAAAAGGACAGGGGGGAAAAAATCTCAGATGCAAATCTACACAAATGTATAGGTTTAAACTTGTATTTTATGTAGCTCATTTCTTTTAAAATGCTTCTCCATAATAAAAGGCCTATTAGTTTATTTTTATATCTTCAGTGATTCATTGAGAAAAAAGTTTCTCATTGATTGAACTACATCACATTTCAGCTACCTTCACCATTGAACTTCAAGGGAAATCAAGTTCAGAAAACAATGGCCCAATGGGGTTGTTTCCTTCAGTCAAAAGTAGTACTTTTTGTCACTGAAATTGATAGAATAAGCAAAAAAAAAAAAAAATTAACATGGACCAAAAAAATACTTTCATTTCCCAACAGTTATATTTAAATTATTTTTTTAAATATCCGATTTTTGAAACAAGGCGTGGTCTTGATGACGTCACAAATAATGCACTTTACCGCATTTTTCTACCACGATTCCACGTTGTGATAATCAAGAAGCGAATTAAAATTGCGCTCTACCCTTGCTATCAACCATATTGTTGCCAATACACGTGAGTAAAGATGTGAATTAAATATTTTGCTCTGTAAATGGCAACACAGAATGGCATTTCATCATTTGTGATGTCATCGGACAGAAGCATGAACATTGAAAGCATGCAGATTTGAGTAATTTTTCAAAAATATTAAACTTAAACAAATTATTTTTAAAATGTTCAGATCTTATGTTTTTAAGCATGCTCTTTCAGAAAAAAATATTTTTAAAATTTTGGAAACGACCCCATTACATAATTATTATTTTTAGTGGTGACTGGAGTGTTTTAGCAGGTCTCAGCACTTTGTTGCTCTTATGGTGGGTCTCCCAACCATTTTGAAGCACTTTTTTTTTTAATTAAAAGGTGCAAATAATTTTATGACATGATAGTTTTTTGGTGAGAAAATTTTGGGAATGGTCGGTCTATTTCGGGAACTATAGCGGGCTGTAAAATGCATTAGGGGGGATTAGAGAGTTGGAAGAATTGGACCACATGCAGTGAGCAGGGATTAAAATGTTTCTTTAATTGGCTCTGCTCCGTCCCATCCCCTCTAATATGCCACAAGGAACTCGTCTGCTTTCTGCACAGAAAAGATGTTCCCAGGGCTATTTAGTTCTTGTTCTTGGAACAGATATTTGCCACTGACATTGCTAGACCTTGTTTGATATTTGAGTTTCTGTAGCTGGTACAGGCTTTTTCTGGTACCAGTTACAGATACTCCATCTGGTAAAGCGTAATTCAGACATCGTCTGCACATCTCTTTCGCCACGTTAAGAGGACAGATGTGGGTTTTTCCGAAAAGAGAGAAGTACTCATATATTGCGAACGTGAGTAAAGCACATGTCAGTACGTTCACCCAATAGAGAGAGTGTGCTCATCTCGTGGAGACCTATGAAATGCGACTGTCTACTCTATGGATGCAAGATATCTAGCTTTTCTTCACGTTGAGGGGTCCTGTAGAATACAGCTTGCTATCATGGCAACGCCGATCGAAAACTGGTGTTTTAGGGAGAAAAAAGCGGCGCTCACATGCCGTACGGACGACGTGTGAATGTTGCTTAAGGTTTTTTCCTGAATCGGTTGATTGTTGATTTTTTCTTCTGCTTCAGACTGATTATGACGTTAAATGAGTGTCAAAAGAGTGATGAAAGCTTTTATGCATTAAACTAAAAGTTTTGGAAGCAATTAAAAATAAGAAAAGGCAGATGGATATTGCAAAAGCTTATAACTTGATATGTGCACTGGAAAAGGAAATCAAAAAATGTTCAATGAAATCCATGTTCAAACAAGCAAGTATATCTAATTTCTTTTGAAAAAAAAAAGGAAACTGTAAGGAAATATACATTTTTTATACATTCATTGGTGTATTATGTATTTTTTTTCTTTTTTTTTACTTACTTAAAAATGTAAATATTTTAATTGGGGGAATGCATGTCAATATTTAAGTAACGAAAAATAATTTACTACTCATTAAACCAGAAAATTTGCACCTATATTTTAGGTGCAAGACAAGATGCTATTTAATTTCTTCTCCTCAACTCAGGCATTATTAGAGTGAAGTACATAAATGCCAAATATTAAGTGTGGATAATTAAAATAGTATTTGAAAGTATAAATTACCTGTCTCGTGCATTTACGTTGGGTGATTGAAAGGCAGACAAAGGTTGATCTGGAGCCATAACAACATTGATAGAAAGTTTTTTGGTAGTTCTCAGTATTGTGATCAAGTGTTCTGCATCTTTTTTATCTTCACAAACAAAAGCCAATAAGTCCCTCATTGGAATATGATTCTCTATATATTTGCGATCTTCATCTCTTCCAACTTTGATCTAAATTTAAATAGTGGAGAAGAGATGAAACTTAAACATCAAAGAACAACATTAAATAAAACTTAAATTTTGAAAACTTCATTCCACTTGATATTTTAAGTATAATCTAAAACAGCATAACAGTTTATCATACAAACTACTTGCACAAATTAACCCTTTAACTATTATTATTATAACTTGGTAGAAAAATACTATATTCAATCATATCAATCAAATCAGTAAAACCATGGGAGATCAACTTCTGGCACTTGCAGTTTTGGTGGTTTCTTGGCATTCCAGGAAAAAAAAAAAAAAAAAACCATTTGTGCAAAATTTATTTAATTCTCACATTAGGCATTGCATTTAGAAAAATCAACAACTGCTACAGTTAAATGAAAGGAATTAACAGCAATTGCTTATAAAAGCAATAAAATTAAACCAAGAAATTGAAAAAAAAAAAAAAAAAAACATTTTTTTTTTTTAAATATTGTGCAAGAAACATTTGGTTCAACAAATATCACATATGAGGCAATGAGAAGCAAAGGGATGCAAGTGGACTATTTTAAGTTTCGAGTAAAATGCGTTTAAAGATCAGAACCTAGGTAGGCTTTCATTGAAATTTTTTTCTAAACCATGCTACAGAGCAGCACCTACCAGGGCTACTAGTACAATCTCTTGCCCCAAGACGGAGGAGAGGTTCACCTACAGACCCCGAAGTGTTTTTTTTTTTTGGAGAAAGGGGGGGGGGAGTAGGAAATAAGGAATAAAAAATTTAAAAAGCAGGAAAAAATAGGAAGAGATAAGACTACACACACATCAAGAGGAAACAAATTTAGCGTAAATTTTATTTCTAATGTAAAATAAACTAACAGTATTTTTGATTTAAAACTGTCCCAAAAATAAACTTAGCAGTACTTTTGAAGTATTAAAGGGATTTAATAAAAAATCGAGTTGCAAAAACAAAACGAAAGAAACAAGCTGACAATCATCAGTATGAAAAATAAACTGGTGAAAACAAAGATATTAATGTAAAAAATCTTTACTAATAATAAAGCTCAAAGTTTATCTGGATGTCTCTGTGACTCGCATGATGCCCAAACCGTTTGGTCGATTTTCATGAAATTTGGCACGGAATTAGTTTGTAGCATTTGGGTACGCACCGCGAAGCGATTTTTTGAAAATTCTATTTTGTTCTTTTTCTGTTCCAATTTTAAGAACATTTTACCCAGCAAGTTATCATAACGTGAACGAGTAAGTTACCAAATTATCATAATGTGGAACCGTAACATAGGCGAGCAAATGAACAAGCAAATTGGCGAGAAATTCATCATCCATTATTTGTAAATATACAGGCGAACCAAATGGCCTTTTAATTTTTTACTACGGGCAGTGGCGCCGACTCCATGGGGCCTGAGGGGGCCCGAGCCCCCTCAAAAGTATTTTTGAGGGGGCAGAGCCCCCTAATAAATCAAGAAAATTATTAGTCATATTATGCTTTCTAAACTCATAAATTTATCTTTTATTTTCCTTGTTTGAAGATAGTTTACCTTGTAAAATACATTCAGCAATGAGTTAAAACAAATAATTATTATGGTAGTAAGCAGGTTAACTGAAAACGAGTGGTTCGAATAATGATGGTGTTACGATGCGAACTTACAGGTCAAGTCTGTTGCTAGTGGGCAGCGCTGCGGCGCCCTCTTCTAAGTGTTGCTGATCTGGAAAAAATATATGAGGGTTTGATTTGTATATTAAATGGGAGGGGTGATAGTTTTGAATGCTTTTGGGAATTGTGTTTAAAAGGAAAACCTTCACAAAATGATGATCCTTTCGCTTCCTCGGAATCGACATATGCCAAAGAAGTATGAAAACAACAAAGCCAGCTCACTGCACACTTTCAAAATCCCAAAGTACTACAAGGCAATACATTGAGGTTTGTGAAATGGTACAATCTTGCATTATTGGGCTGTTTACATCAACTGGACTCACATATGTCATTGCAGTTGAACAAGAGTGCTTGCTTTTATTAAACAAAAGTGAAACAAATTTTGAAAAATCAAGTGAGTTTTTCAAAAATGACCTAGACATTGAGAAACTGCGTTTACACTTGAATATGTCAGCCAATATCACTTATGAAAAAACAATTGGTCTTAAAAAACATGCGTTAATTAAATTACCTTTTCACAGAAATACTGTGCGTGTTTGTATTTATCATTTCTTTTTTTCAAAGCCAAAAAATATGTGTCAGGCTTGTCAAGTTTTCGGGGTTCTAATGTTGATTAAATGACTTTAAAATGCTTAAAAAAAACTTTGAAGCTCACTATTTTTGATCTCAAATTTAGAAAATTTCCTGCGGCAAGACCCCACCCCCTTCAATATATATTTTTTTAAGTCGACATCTCTAAGAAGGCCCTTCCATGCAAGTCAAGTGCCCTACCTTTTTCAATGCCTCGCTACGGCACTGCACGGCTCCCCGTAGAAAAGAACAAAAAACTGTCTCTTTCTAAGACAAGTGACATGATCTAGTTGAACTAGAAAATGTGTATACCATTTTTAGATTGTTTTACGTTAAAAACGCCATGTCACATTTGTTTGTTTAAATTAAACACCAGAAAATATGTAAATAGGCATTTTCAAGGTACAAAAATCTGACCTTAATTGGGGGGGGGGAACCTCTGTGGGATTGCATAACCACCTAAACCCCCGGTGATGTCTAGCCCACTCCAAAATTTTTGCAAGTCGGCGCCTTTGACTACAGGCAAAACCGTGCTGGTACCGCTAGTATGAAAATAAAATCCCAACAAAGAGACACATTTCAACAATATGGTAATAAAATTTTTAAGCGTGAAAGAATAAAATGTAATATAGCAATAAAAAAACAATAATAATAATTATAATGAAACTCATATTTTAATGCAATAAAATCATTTTTGTTAAAGATTTGTTTTGTCAAAAACAAAAACATTCCTTCAAGTGCATCCATTTATCATTTGAAAATACTAACACTTTCAGCTCCTGTTGTCATAAACTATGATACAAAAAGCGAAGCAATTATTAAATTAGTTCTAGTTAAAAATAATCAGCAGCTGACATGCATTTTTGCATAAAAAGGGGAAGGTGTTTGAATTTCAAAAAAATGGAAAAAGACTGAAAATGCAGAACTAAAATACATTTGTTCTTGAACATGGGATATAAAATTTACATTAAAATAATGTATTTTTAGCATTCAACATAAATTTTTGTTTCAGGCACATCATTTATGGGGGTCATTGGAGTCAATTTCTTCCCCTCCCTGGCTTTGGAAAATTAATGCTTAACTATACAAGTTTGTGTGGTTTTTGTTGTTTTCAGATAAAATTTGCATCCAGTATACATCCTTCGCTAACCACTCCCGGGGGGAAAATCAAAATGACGGGCCAGTTTTAATTTGAATCAAGCAATAAAAACGAATATTGCTTTATTGGTTTGATAATTTTTTACCTCCTTCTTGTTCCAAAATTTTTGTCACGGAAAAAAAGGAAAAATCCATGCACGGTAAACATAACATTTTTTCAAAGATAATTTTTATCAAAGATAAAGATTAGTTAGTAATGTTTATCTGTGCATAAAAAGGAAGGCATGTAGTTTCTCTCAATCCTTAACATACAACAAAATTATTCATTCGGAAATTGTTTACGAAATATGCCTGCATATATCTCTTTCTCTCTACCCCCTCCCCTCTCTCTTGATCAGGCGCCCTGAGTACAATAACTTACAGTAGATATGCCGCATCGGCATAATTGCCGCCCCCGAAAAAAGTCTGTCAAAAAAATTTTAAATGTTCAGATGCCGCATTGCCACAAACACAGCACATAAAAATGATGAGCAACTCCTTGATATTGATGATATATCAGAGTAGAAAATACCCATTAAAAAGAAAAAAAATGCAGTACATATTTGCTTGTGGTTCTATTCCCCAACTTTTAAAAATGTGGGGGAAAAAATGGAATCTCGCATTTAAATTAATTTTCGATTTTTCTCCAAAAATCAGAAACATTTTGCCGTTTTTTTTTTTGCAAATAAGCTCTTTGCAAGGAAAGAAAATGAAATTTAAAAAATTTTATAATTATGTTTACGATTTAGAATGAACAATAATCATATTTATGTATGATTCTGTGATTATTTTTGAAGTGGTTCATTTTTGCGAATTTCTGTTATCTGTCGCTTTTATTTTGTACTAACATGAATAAAATATGTACAGTGTACAGGTTTTCATCTTTTGCTTCCTTATGTTCCTTTTAAAGTTTTACATTGCTTTTCTGTTTAAATAGAGCTCCATTTCACTAGTAAAGCAACTAAACAAAAAATTGGCGAATAGGAAATTTGCCTTTTCCCACATTTTTGAACAGTTGGCCGTTTAATTAAAGCTTCTAATTGACAGGTAAATAATATATAATTGCATCAGAATGTCCCAGTATCTATTTCTTTATTGTTTCATTAAAACAGTAGGACTGAAGTCGGGGCAAAAAAGAAAATTCGATCATAAACGCTGCAACAGCAAAAAGTCACCTATAAAAATTTAACTTTTAAACATGTAAACGCCGCGCAGTTCCTTCCAGAAATTACTGTAGTCAGTCAATGAAAAGCTCAGGATCTGCTTGCTTCTTTTGCTTTTCAAAATTGAAACATGCAGAAAATTGGTGCAGCATTGTAAAAATAAGAATCAATGCACAATTAGAAGTGCTATACCAAAGAAAGAAAAAGTAGGGAAAAAAAAGGAAAAAGTAGGAAAATAAGGAGACAGCTCTAAAAAGTAGGAAAAAGTAGGAAAAATAGGAACTCTTTGGGGACTGCCCCTACCATTTGTGTAGTGGTTATCTCCAAATTTTTAATTTTGCCACTTGCATCCCTTTGCTTCTCACTACCTCATATGATCTATTAGATCCTATTTTTCAAACTTCTCAAGATCAAATTGCAAACTGGAAGAAATCACTCAACTGTTTACGGATATTGAAGTTTTGGTTGAAATCACATAGGTTTGATATCAACATGGTCTTTTGAATACAAATTCAGTAAAATTGGTAAAAAAATTAATTGTTAATAGCTTTTAAAATTACTTAAAAAACAATATTACTAGACTGCATACCTGCATTAAAATAGGCGTATAAACATTTGATGAAAACACATGTTTGTTTTCAAGGAGCCAGCAAGTTGCTTCATAAGCAGCCGATGAAAAACCTTTCAATTTTTTGAGTAAATTTTTTTCTTCATTTTGCATTTCAGCTAGTCGCTTTTCAAAACCTGGTTTCAGTGGGGAAGAGAAACATTCGATCACAAACAAGTAACAAAATAATGCATAGCACAGAAAGACTACAAATAGCTGAGTATTAATCAAATAGAACGTGCATATTTAGTGAAAATCCTTTTTTTTTTTTTTTTTTTTGAGGGGAGAGAAATTTTTATTTTGCTAAACTGTAAGGTAAATTAATTGAATTATTTTTTTATGCACATCCCTATTTATCCCCTTTTATGCACATCCTTAGTATCTTACTTTGTTTTGTTAAAATGATTGGACTAAAATCGGGGTGATAAAAAGAAAAGTCACCGTAAATGTCACACCGGCAAAAAGGCTGCACTTCAGAAAATTTAACTTTCAAACACATAAATGCCACACCAGAAATTACTGTTAAACAGGCCTCCAGCCTTGTAGCCATCCTACTACATAATATATAATAAATAAATATGGGATGAATAAAATAAACTCACGTGAGATTTCATAACTATACATGTTGCCTTCTGCTTTAAATTGTTCAGCCTTTTGAAAGAGTTCTGCGTGCTTAAATTCCAATTCCGTAGACTGCTTAGCAATTCTTTCCATTTTTTCCTTAAAAGGAGAGAGAGAGAGAGATGCATTGCAAAAAAACTGACACAATTTTTATTTTCTTGCATGTAAAATGTAATCTTTTATACCAAGGATTGCAACTGAAAACATTTTTTAAAAGCACAAAATGATTTTTCATAATGATATAAACACCTATTATCAAAATTCTGCAACCTTCAGTATCAGTATCGTATGATTTAAGAAAAAATTAATTTCAGACCTGCTTAATCCAGTAATAGATAAACAAATACCTCATTCATAAGAATAAAACCTTCATGAACCGAAGATTTCCCCATGGACACTATGTTAAAAATTCCCGTTTAATCAAATATGTTCCTCAAATTACCGAATAAAACCGGTCTTCTATATATATAAAAATGAATGTTTGTCTGTATGTCATCCATGAACTCAAAAACTATCCGGCAGATTTGGCTGAAACTTTCACCGTTTGTTATTTTTGGTACTGGGAATGTTTATAGACCAGTTCGAAAAAAATCCGATCGATAGTTCTTTTTTTATTCCAATTTAAGTCACAATCCATTGGATAAATATGAATAAAATTATCAGCTGCAGAAATTAATTCACGTGAAAGATCTCATTGATAAGAAGTTAGCTGTTGCCATTTTTCTTGAGTTTGAACAAATAAATTCTTTCTTTATTGTTTTACGCAGGGTTGCCACAGAAGTTCAAGAATGAAATTCCAGGTTATCGATCTTCACCTTCATTTTGCAACATTAATATATACATCTCAAATTTTGATAAAACTTACCTCATTTCCAAACTTTACAAACAATGGTTACCAAATTTAATTTACTCAAGCTGAAATAATCAAAAATATGTACTAAGGGTGGTTCAATTTTTCTTTTTTTTTTTTTTTTCTCTAAGCTCGAGTCCAAGACACCCCGTTTTTTAGACTTACTAATAGTATTGTGCTGTAAAAGTTTTAACTTCTTACTCAAATTTTAAGAGGGTGCTCAATGACCCCTTAATTTAACATTAGCTCTAGCATAGAAAAAGTCACAAATTTAGAAACATTTCATTTCCCCAGCTGTTTTTTTTTTTTTTATATGTAATTATTTTATTGCAATGAATATGCATATAACTCGTGTAGATTATAGTATGTAACATTGTTTTTTTCAGTTCAATGTATTTTTTAACCCCCTTCTCATACTTATGAAGTTTGAGGGAGGGGGTCGAGCACCCTCTTTCAGTTGGAATAGGAAGTTAAAATTCTTCCAGTATTTTACTATCCACAAGTCTAAAAACATTGAGTGGTGTCCAGTTTTCTAAGAGAAACCTTTTTTTTAAAGTGTATTTTTGAACTATCCTAATGTACTAACACAAGTGAAGTAAATCACTGTAATAAACAATTAATGTAAATGTAGCATATCTAATTTTAAATGGCAAGGAGCCACTGCCTTACATCGTGAAAGAACTGCAAAATTAACAATTGTGACATCTGTATCACAAAACTTAAGTTAATTGCTAAAATAATCTGAACTAAAAAGTTATGAAACCTAAACTTTTTCAATTATTGCCTTCTACCCCTCCAATCCATTGAATTCAAAGCGCTTTTAGACTTTGGCCTGTGAAAAAATCATGCATCTTTTAGCTTCACATATTTCAACTGTTTGTTGCCCATAAAACAGGGGTGCTCCCCCCCCCCCCCCCCAAGTTCAATGGCACAACCCCAGCACTTTTTTTATTTTTAACCCTCTTTTTTTATTTATTTTTTTACCTATTTATTTATTTTTAATTATTATTGTTTAGAAAGAAAAGTGTGATCACTCCCCAATAAAATACACACACACACAGATGAAAATAATAAAGTAAAATAATATGAGTAAATAATTTGAATAAAAATAAAGTAAAATAAATAATTAAAAAATCCCCCCCCCCCCCCAAAAAAAAAAAAAAAAATTTTTGATGGCGCAACTTGCGCCATAATCACTCCTGTGGGCACCTTGTCATAAAGTTAAATTTTGAGCATTGATCAGAAACTTCTCTGATGTGCAGATTTTTTTTTAATCGAATTACTTTTATTTTGAAAGAAAGAAGCGCATTGGAAGTCTTTAAAGATCACTACCAAAATACTAAGATTAGCAATACTTCTGTAAAAAAGAAACTTTCTAAGTTTAAAATTGTCTAATGAACTAAATTTACAGAACAAAATTGTTTAGAATAATATGATTTCATTAATTAATTTAAAGAAATAATATAAAATATGAAAAGATTATTGCAGCTCATTAAAAACTTCAGTCGCACTCGCAGAGAAAGCAATGTGCTGTGCATCATAACAACTTCAGAACTGCTGACGTAAACAAGCGGTGTTTAAATAAATCCCGCTCAAACGAGGAAGAAAAGAAGTACCTTCTGCACACGCCTCCGACTGCTATTGCGCACGCGCCAATGGCAGAGAGTTGATAAAAAGAATTGCAGGGGGAAGAAGAAAGAGGGGAATGACAAAACGATGAATGGGAAGGGAATGGCGGCGAAAAAAAAAGGGCTGAAAGTTTTTTTTTTTTTTGACGTCATAGACCGCGGGCCGTGCTAAGAACGATCCGGGCCGTGCTAAGAACGATCGGAAATATGCAATTGTTGACCTAACAAATTGTGTCTAACTCCCGCAAGGAAGGTAAACAAGTTTAGCAGATGCCTTTCTGTTTCACATTTCTATAGCTATCAAATGAAATGAAATGTCAGAATTCAAGTTGTATGACTAAATCATTTTATTTATAATAATCCAATAATTAACAACTGTAAAACAAACTTGAACATAGGTAAATGGTATAAACAAGTATGAGGAATTTCAACACTACTCAAAAACATCCTTCATGTACCAAAAGAACATCTTCCCAAAAAAACATTTGACAGCCTAACATGAATTATCCTAAAAATGTTTCAAAAATTTTAAGTCCCTAACTCTCATGGCGAAATTCTAAAAGCCATCCTCTAAGTGCAGGACGTCGCCTCAACAGCGAACGATCCTCTCAAAAATACGACTATCGTCAGTCGAAAATGAGAAACGCGAGCAGAAGAAGGAAGAAGCGATTTCTTTCTCATTTCCCCTTGCTTATATAATACAGCGCACTCTATGCACGTCACGCCGGATATGCCTACGTAAGAGCTCAGTCTGGATGTTTCCAGAACATTCGATTTGCCGCGGAGCTATCGGGAGATTACATCATCTCCGCTCGTGCTCTGACGTCACATCCTTCTTCCTGACGAAACACGTCGTTCACAGTCGTTCTGATGTTTATACGTAGATTCTCCCGTACGCGAATTGAAACAAGCGTCCTTTAAGGGACAAGATTAACTGCCTTTTCATTATTAAAGAAATACAAGTGAGTAAAAACATTTACACTTAGTTTACACTTAGCTTCCAAAAATGAATTGTTGAGAATATTTCTCAAATAGACATTTTTGGCTATCAGCAATTTTTCATTTTCCCTGACATTTCCCTGATTTTCGGCCATTTTCATTTTCCCTGACAATTCCAGGTTTTCCCGGTGCGTGGCAACCCTGTTTATGGCTTTTCATGCAACGGGGGGATTTAAAACTTTTTCTATTTGATATTTTTAGCGATTGATTGATCTTGCAAACTGCGTGAGTACAAAATTTGAGTATAGTCACGGCTTCACTTGATACCTGGGCCGATTATTATGAAAATTGCTATATATATGTATTTTTCCACGGAGAAGGTGCATAATATGCTCATTGAAGCCACTCGCCACCAGGTGGCACTGCAGAGTAGCAACTTCTGCCCTGTTCAACCGATTGTCATGAAAATCAGTATAATGATGTATTTTTTTGTTGGCGTAGCAACGTGCGTCGGGTACAGCTAGTCTTTTATAAACACTTTTGGTGAGAAAAATTCTGAATAAATTAAACACAAAAATTTCTTTATACATTTCAATGGACTATGCTTGGAGAAAAAGGGTTCCATAAGGTCTTACCTGCATTTGATTTTTACAAAATGTTTGAAAATTATGTTATTTATAGTAATGTTACTGCAAAAATCTTCTTTGGAGAAGCCTATAACCACTGAGAAGTCCATCCCTCTTTTCTAAATATAACTTATTGCAGTTTTTTCTTTCAATGTTTCTTCTAATTTGAGCATAACTAGGTTATTGTGTGTTTTTTGGCATTAGGGGAGAGATGTACCTTGGGACTTTTAATTTTTTAAGAATTTATTTTTAACAGCTATGTTTTTGTAATCTCTAATAATAACCCAGGGTTCATACACTCAGTGGCGTACTGGGTCCAAAATGTGTACCGGGAAATACACTTGACCGGCGCTTTGTTCTATTTTCATACCCCCTCCCCTCCCTCAATCCACCTAGCTAACTAATAAATTAAACTTGACGAACTTCCTATCAGAGGAGTAAATAATCTTCAGCGCCCTGAATGAAATGTAGCTTTTGTCCCCCCCCCCCCCGGCCTCCCGTTTGACGAAATGAGAGAAAGTTTTTCGTTTTAATCTTCCTTCGGTGATGTTAGAAAAAGGGGTGTTCTGGGTCGGGGGGGAATATGCTCAACCGGAAGTTTTTCGAAATTGAAGTCCAAAACATGAATATAGGAAAATCTGAGACAACGTTAGTAAACGGGGAAAGAATGTGGTTTGGGACTCTTAGAAATTTTTCGAAATTAGTCTCAAATATGCAATACAGTAAGCCATCTTAGGCAGGGTTGCCAGAATTAAGAACAGTAAATACGGGACAGGCTTCTAGGAGTGAAAAGGTGGGGGGGGGGATATTTTTGAGCCGTCTGTTCATGATCAATCATTTCAAAAATTTAATTGCAACAAAGCATTAAACTTCAAGAAAAGTCTCCAATCAAATATCAAATTATAAAAATCGTTTTTATTGCGATTGACGACGCATGCGCAGAGATATATTTCCAACATTAGTCAAAATGAGTAAAGAAGCAATCATTCGGTTCCTCATGATCTGCTGCCAAAACAAAAACATACAAAAAAATCAAAACGAAAATAATTTTTGCCTTTGCTGCCCATAATTTTTTTATTGCTCATTATTTCACATTTTTTGTTTTACTTTATTTTTTCCCCCTTAATATAATCTCGTTCTGTAAAATATTGTTATCAGCTAGAATACTGGAATACGGGACTTCAGCAGTCCCGTATGGAAGTTCCCCGGGACGCGGGACAAATTTTCAAAATACGGGACTGTCCCTTGAAATCATGGACGTCTGGCAACCCTGATCTTAGGTGAAGTTAAATAGGTTAGGGTCCGGAAATTTTACCCCAGAAGGTTTTCGATATTACAGTCCGAAAAACGAAAACTCAGATGGTTTATAGCAATTTTGGAGCAATGCTGAGGTCGGAGGTTCTCATCCAGAATGTTAAAAAAAAAATAATAAGTTCTAAAAACGAAATTAATGATGTGGGCGATGAGTTGTTCAGAACTTTTCCTCCGGAAATTTTTTGAAGTTAAAGCCCTAAAAGTGTAGCTGTAGACCATCTGTGATGATTTCAGGGATGAAGATTGTGCATTCTCCTCTGATAATGTTTAGAAATTCAAGTCCTAAAAAATAAAAAATAAAAAAGAGATTTTTTTAAATAATGTTTGTCAGAGATTAGAGTCTGGGGCGGAAATTATTCAAAATTGAAATCCTAATTACACCTTTGTCTGCCATCGTTGAGGACGTCAGGTGAAAGCATGGGTTTCGGGGACTTTTCCTGGGAAATTTTCAAAATGGAAGTCTTAAATGAAATCGGAAATTTTAGACGATCTTTAATGGGGGGAAACATTGCGTTTGAAGGGTTCTCCTGTTTTCCACGAAAGTTTTTTGAAATTGAAGTATCAAAACGTAATTTGAGACTTAGGCTATCTTTGATAATCTGAAAGGAATAAATGGAGATCGGGTACTCATCCCGGGCAATTTTTCGAAATCAAAGTTCTAACTTCTAAAAATTAAACTTTAGACGGGGGAAGAGGAAGCTTTCCCATAAAAGTTTTTAAATGGATGACTTGGAAACGCTGTTTCATACATTTATAAATGTGGGACTGTTGCTACAGTCAGGAGCCCCTCCCCCCCCCCCCCAGGACTCCCGCGAAGTCAAAAAAGTAAGTTGAATACAGGGTTGGACGAAAAGAAAGTTTTTTCAGGGGGCAACGGTAAAGTAAAAAGCCTCCCTCCCCCTCCGCTCATACAATTTTCAGCTTTGTGCGTGTTCCATCTGTGCCTGTCCCACTCCCCCCTAAAATGCGCTACTGCAGGTGTATGAAAATGGCAGCCCTTTAATTGTTTCAAACGTATCTATACTAATAATATAAAGCTGAAGAGTTTGTTTGTTTGAACGCGCTAATCTCGGGAACTACTGGTTTGAATTGAAAAATTATTTTTGTGTTGAATACTCCATTTATTGATTAAGGCTATAGGCTTTAAAAAAAAAAAAAAAAATCAGATTGACCGAAATACTTGTAATTGCAAAACAAATGTTTAATTGTTTAGTTATATATGAATTCCTAATAGATGGCGGAGTAAGTTAACCCATCGAGTTGGCGCTGGCCGAAAGTGTCGATAGCTGCGAGGAATCATGCCGCAAGGCTCACATGCTACGCTATTGTGGGTCTGTAGTGGTCAGCAAACTGATTTTGGAATGCGTTTTTTCTTTCTTTTTTTTCATGTTCAGGTACATAATTTAATTTTGTAGGCCTTTTCTATTGGGTTTTGTTTTTCTTATTTCTTCAACGTTTCTTTTTGTTCTTATAGTTGAAGATAGTTATTTATATAAGTAAATAATTTGATTTGTCATATTATTCAGCTGTGATTGTTTTTTTACAGCGTTTTTACTTAGTATTGTTTGTTTGGCAAAACATTTTAAATTGCAGATAAAAAAATCGTTAAAGGACAGGATTACCGTAGCGTGGTTACTTAACGCGTTAAGCAATGAACTATACAGTTGAAGGATTATTTTGAATTGTATAGCTACAGTTAATCTTTTAATGTGATTTAGCGAATAGTTTTAAATTCCAAAGAGACTTGAATAGGTTTTTTGAAAAGGTGTATACGCGTTTTAGTTGAAGAAAAATGATCATTTCACATGAGAAGGGGGGGGGGGGAAGCGTGAATTTTTTTTTTCTTCTACTGACTTTCTTTACATTCCTAGCACGGGTATCGCCGTGCGGGTACTGCTAGTTTTAAATAAAGAGGAAGAGAATGTCTTCGTCTTCTGGTTTAAGAGTTTGGTCATTACTAGATCTAAGTATTGACAATATGAACCTAATCATGAGAATAATATTCATTCAAAAATAAGTGTGGGGTGCGAGGGCTTCTCCCCAGAAACTTTTTTTTTTGGTTTTTTCGTTTTCAAAATGCATTTAAACGATCTTTAGTAATGTTAGGAGCAGGAGAGGAAAGGGAGTGTTCCCTCGTCTATTTTCCGGAGTTGAAACTTTAAAATTAAATTGTTATCTACAATTATGATAATGAAAGGGGGTCCGGGGTTCTCCCCTGGAACTTTTTAGAAAGCTCTTTAAACGCAGTTTTAGACGATCTTTGGTTGTACTATGGAAAGGAGACTGAGGCCCACCCCGAAAAATGTTGTAATTTGTGATTTTAAAAGTGCATTCTAGATTATCATTGGTAATGTTAGGGGCTGAAGAGGTTCGTTGATTCTCCACGAACATATTTCGAAATTGAAACTTTAAAAACGGAATTGTAGATTATATCCGTTTTTTTCAGAAAGAGGGTGTGTTGGGCTGTGCTCTACTCCAAAAATTGTAGCTGTAAAAGCGCATTTAGGCTATCTGCAGTGATGTTAGGGAAGGAGAGCCACTAATCGTCGCGCAACAGTATACATTAGAATATCATGAAACATATTTTAATATTTTACTTATTTATTTATTTATTTTTGGGGGGGGGTGGAGATGGGAATGCGAACAAGCTTTTGAAAAAAGTTGTTTCGAGAAGAAATTTTTCATTCGCCTTTCTTTTCACTCCCCCCCCCCCCTTTGTGCTCGGCGCCCTACACGGTCACATGCCAGACATCCTGGAATCTGCGTTGTGCATATCTCTAGATAGTATAAAATGAAGTCTCCAAAAAGCGTCTGTTTGTTTAAACGCGCTAAACTTGATAACTACCCGGCCGATTTCGCTGAAATTTTCACAGCATGTTTCCTTTAGCACCGGAAAGGTTTGCAGACAGGTTTGAAAAAAAAAATGATGAATAGTTTCTTTTTTTTTTAAAATTCCAATATAGACTTGATTTTTACATAAAATCCCGAACATGGGGGTGAAAAGTTACTTGCACATATATTAATATCACATATCGTTGGAAAAAGTAGAATTTTCCGCGTTCTACGCAATTTGTTTCAATGATCTAACTTAATTAGGGCGGGAGTTATTTGCGTTTTAGCTCGAATTTTTTTAGGCTTAGCTGAAATTTAGGCACTACTTTCTTCATTAAATCTATCAATAAAAAGTGAAAGAACTGTCCCACAGTTTTTTTTTTTTTCTTTTTTTGACACCATTGGAAAAAGCGATATTTTTTACTCCAGATCCATTTCGACCTATGGTCGAAAAACTAAGTTTCTATCTTGAAAGGAAAAAAAAAGTTACAAGTCTTTTTAAATCAAGTTCAAAAAATCTCTTTCCCATTCAAATTGTTAACCATTTTCTATCGCATTTTAATTCCTTAAACTTATTTTATTTTGTGTTTCCATGGTTACGCTTTTAAAAACCATCTTTCTCGATTTAATTTCTTTAAAGTATTTTAATATCTGTTGTCATTGTTTGGGAGGGAAATTTTGCATGACATTTTCTTTTAATTTTATTTATTTAAACCTGATTGTTGAATATAATTCACTTTTATTTTCAAGGTAGACTGGGAAAAGCCGGGCAACAAAGCTAGTATCTTCTATAACACAAACATGTAACCTGTACTTTTGATTCCCAAACTCTTGGGGTGGGGGTGGGGGGTAAATCAGAGTGCCGTGAAGTCTTCATGGGGGCGTCGCGCCAACGGCCAACGCAACGGAATTTTCAATTACTTCCTTATAATTAGAGAATTATGAAACTGTTGAAATATTCCGCAGTGCTTCTGAATCATGAATGACACTAAAGTGCTATGCAATGTTGTTAGTTATGATTAGTTACATCAGTGGTGAATCTAGGGAAGGAGCTATCGTTGGAAGGGATCCGAAAATGATATAAACATTTTTCGCCCTCAGTCCTTCACTACTCCACCCCCCCCCCCTGGAATAAAATCCTTGCTTGCCACCGAATTATAGAGAGAAAGGCGTCGTAGAAAAGTTAGATGTCCAAAATAGGCGCCTTGGTTGAAAAATATTTTGGAACCATAGCATTAGCCAACAAGGGTGCCCATATGGGGGGAGGGGGCAAGTGGGGGCTCAAGCCCCCATCCTAGAAATTAGAATTTCCTTGCTTTTGGTACTTTTTCTTTGCAAAAATGTAAAAACATTTATTCATCAGTCATTAATAAATAAGTAATTAGAAAATTCAAATTTTAATAACTCTAATCTGTACTGAAATCGGTTTCCATGAAGAATTTTTCCTGCTAAACCATGGGAAAAACATCTGAGCCCCCCCCCCTTAAAATTTTGCATATATGTGCCCATATTAGTCAAGACTTTTAATGCAAAGATTTATTAGTTTCAATTGAGTTCAAGTCGGCGCTGAATGTTTAATTATTGTTGTTTTTAAGATTCGTGAATTGATACTTAAAAAAAAAAAAATCCTATGAAATAGTATATGTCACTTTTATTTTGAAAACGAAGGGAAAAACTCCGCTACCATTTTTTTCCTTTGGGAAATAGGTAAATTTGGAAAAAAAAAAAATAAGGCACCGGCGCACCGGGAATTTTCCCGGTATCCTGGCGGGCCAGTACGCCACTGCATACACTTGTGGTTAGAAAAAAATCCCTGACTTTTCAATGTTTTCCAGGTTATTTTTTAGAAAATTACAGGTTACTTGATTCATTCAAAATTAAGTTTAAGTAACAATGTTTTCGAAATAATCAAAATTGTTTAAAGTAGCAATGAATAAGAACTAAATTATTCCACTTGTTGATTTAAAAAAAAAAAATCTTGGATTTTTTAAAAAATTTTCTCACAAGTTTTTTTTTTTTTTTTAACATTTTGTTCAAAATTGTTTTAATTTGTTTGCTACTTGTTGAAAGCAAAGTACTTTCAACTTATTTTAGCGTTTCTTTGATGCCACATGTCATGCATATTATCATTTAGCTGTAATCGTGCAGTGTTGCCAGATGGTCAAATCCAGATTTTCCAATTCCCTTCCAACTTTTCCCCAAAAAGCGATGTTTTCTATCAAAATTCCCCAAATTCAAAAATTATTTTTCCACTAATATTTTCATAAAATGAATCGACTTCCTCTGATATTTTTGTCTGTTGAAAAATTTTTTTCCCCCCAAATAGCCATATTTTCTTATAAAATTTCCCAACTTTTTTTCTTCCCATTTTCGTTTTTTTTTTTTTTTTTTTTTTTTTTTTTTTTGTCTTTATCTTTACCTTTTTTTATCTTTTCTAACTAATAATGAAGCTGAAAGTCTCTCGCTCTGCATCGATCTCTCTCTCGGTCAGGATCTCTGTGACGCGTATAGCACCTAGACCGTTCGACTGATCTTTTTATGAAATTTTGCAAAGAATCAGTTTGTAGCATGTGGGTGTGCACCTTTAAGCAATTTTTCGAATATTCGATTTTGTTCCTTTTCTATTCCAATTTTAAGAACATTTTCCGGAGCAAAATTATCATAAGATGGATGACTAAATTACCAAGTTATCATAATGTGGAACCGTAACGTAGGCAAGCCAATTGGCAAGAAATTCATCATGCATTACTTGTAAATATACAGGGGAACCAAAATACCTTTTAACTTTCAACTACGGGCAAAGCCGTGCGGGTGCCACTAGTCATAAATACAAGCGCCTGAAAAAGAGATAAAAAATAGCCAAATATATTTTTTTTTACTCGCATTTACTACTCTGCTTCTGTATGTATATTTAAACTATGATTTTTGTATATATTTATCCAAGAACATTCTTCATCACACCTATTTTTGCCCTGTTTCACGTATCAACTAATAACTCATGCAGAACTATTAATGCAAATTCCTTAGCATAATATTCCACATAATACGAAATGCGAATTCCATAAAGTTGAGCAAAGATAAACCAACGCTGTTTGATACAAATAATGTAACTACTAGATGTCAAGATGCAAATTTAATTACAATTTTTTTTTCTCGAAGTTTTTCCCCCCCCAGGTTTTCCCCAAGAAAAAAATGTTTCCCCAAAGAATTCCCCTCAAGACCCATTTCCCTAAAATGGGGAAATTTCGCCCAATCTGGCAACACTGTAATCGTGCACCAATTTTTGTCCGCTTTTGGTTTACAATTCTGCTTTTTATTTTCTTATTAGTATGTGACACAAAACATATTGAGCAAAGTACAAAGCTATTTTTCAGAATAATATGATTAAAAACAAAAATATATCTGTAAAAGTTCATAACTTAGTTCAAATATTGAAGCTTGCAGAGAAGTCTTGCAATAAAAATTTTGAAAATGGAAGCTGCTTTTATATTGTGGATTAATAAAGAGATCAGGAAGAGGA